>NW_026652290.1:71112105-71255625 GCF_009828535.3 Hylobates moloch | reverse complement strand
GTCTGGGAAGTGAGGAGCGCCTCTGCCCGGCCGCTCCGTCTCGGAGGTCTACCACGGAGGCCAGAAGCAATGTGGGGGCTGGACGTGGTGGCTCACACCTGTGGTCCCGGCACTCTGGGGGGCGAGGCGGGTTGATCACTTCGGGCTAGGAGTTCGAGACCAGTCTGGCCAACATGGCGAAACATGAAAAATACAACAGACAAACTAACCAACCAACTCAGTGACAACAAAACAGGTCTACCCTGGAGTCATACTCTAATTTTTTCTATTTTCCTCCCTTTCTGATCCTTTATCCCACTTTCTTTTTCTTCCTCTTCCTTCTCCCTCTTCTTTGTCAAATAGAGGATTGAGTTATTATCACTGATCCATATAAAGTCCCTTTCTCATTTATTTTAACTCCCACCCCCCATTTCTATTCCCCGACTTCCCATGTGCAACCTTCCTAATATGTTTGATATGCATCTTTTTGTTTGTATGTATTATTAGAAAATGTTTATTGTTTTTGTGTGCAAAAAAAATTAATAAAAAAAAATGTTATCAACAAAAAAAAAAAAAAAGAAAAAAAAAAATTTTTTTAATATATTGACAAGGCAGCAGTTGTTACTATCATGATAAGTTACTGGAGGAAGAGGGGTAAAAGCAAGAAGGTCAGTTTTGTAAAGAGGTTAATCAAAGAGTTGTCCTGATAGGCTCGTGCCCATTAGTATTAAAACCCTGATCATGCTTGTGCTTACCAGAGATACTGTAGCTCAAAATCCCAGTAAAGGAGGGAGTCCCGATGACCAACATACAGAAATTGAGTATCCTGAAAACTGATGAGAAAAGGGTGCCCCCAACAGAGCCCTGAATTATAGAAAGGAAGAGAGTCACAATCCCATCTGAAAGCCAGGCAACTAAGTTTGTCTCCCAGTCTTAATAAAATTCCAGCATTGTAATCGTACCTACTATCTGCAGAAGAGGAAGCACCAAAGAATACCCTGAGAGACCAATGTAAGTAGGAGGAAGAATACAAGCTTTCCCCAAGCAGGTTGTAACAAGGAGAGGGATAAAAAGCCTTTCCACGATAGGACAACACAAGAGTCACCGTGGATCCGGATTTCTCAACCTCGGTGCTACTGACATTTGTAGCCAGATAATTCTTTATTGTAGGAGGCTGTCTTGTGCATTGTAGGATGCTTGGCAGCATCCCTGGCCTCTACCCCTTAGATGGCAATAGCATCCCTAACAATTGTGACAACCAAAAAAATGTCTGCAGACATTGCCAAATGTCTACCGGGGGGGCAAAAATCACCCCTACGCTACGGATGAAATAACAAACAGCTTCCAGTGTTAAGTCGCTCTCTTGGTAAATAGCCCTCCCAAACCACCTCACCTCCTGAACCAGGAAACAGAGACAGAACAGAAGAATTTGTAGGAAAAATAGTAAGCTCAATTTTGCATATGTCAAGATGTGAGACAGCAAATGGAGATGTCCAAAAGATAGTTGGATATATGAGACTGGAAACAAGAAAAGAGGGCTTGGCTAGAGAAACAAACCAGAAAATTATTAGATACATTAGCTCAGAAAAAGCCTCTGTGAAAGGCTTTCTTGAATCTTCAGCCAAAATAAAAATCTCTCAATAGATGATGATTATTACCCTACACAAGCTCTACCTAGTACTTAACTAAACAAGAAGCCCTTGATGGATTTTGTCTACTGCAGGGTAATGTAGTACTCATGCACAATTTTTACCTTCATCTGGACAAACTTGCCATATGTTAAGGTCTTCAGGGTAAACTCTCACATATCCTTTCTAACTGATACATAGCAACAATTTTCCCATTTGGCATATGCTCCCTCTTTTGACTCTTTGTTCTCAAGTCCATTGTTCCATAGTTTATGTGTTCTGAATAGATATTTGTTCTCTACTGCTGCAGATACATAATTAGTAAAAGCAGATGCAATTCTCAATATTAAGAGTTACACAGAGTGAGTTTTCCAACATTATCATTAAAGAAATTCTATACTAGAAGGCTCAAAGACTCCAAATGAATTATTTTTCTTTAACAGAAACCTCTCTAACAGTTTGAATACACCTCAGTTCAAACGCCTATTTTCCTGAATGTCTGTTTTTGATTGAGAAAATTTACTTAAATGTAATTTTCCAAAAAATTAGAAGACACATTTCTACGTATGAGTAAGTTCACTTGTTAAAAACCTATTCAAAATGTTTTATGAAGAGTTACATTTCATGTAAAAATAGCAGTGAAGAAACAATTTTCCTAACTTAAGACATATAATATGGTTAACAAAATATAGTCAAAGCAAAATAAATCTGAAAAAGTAAATAGGGATATTTTGCATATGTTATGTTCAATTTAAACTTGTTCCTTGTGCGAAATCTTCCCCCACTGTGTGTTCTTTCATTTTTTCAACTAGGTTAAAAATTTTTTTAAGTGAGGTAAGTTGAAATTTTGTTCTAGAATAGTCTTTTAAAATATCAGCCAGTTCACAGAATGTGCACTCAGCTTATCTCCACAGTTATACCATACCAACAGACTGGTATATATTCAGTAAAGACAGGTATAAAGAGTGGTTACATTTCCTTTTAGATATGATAAAATATTACACAGAGAACATAACTCCACAGACATTCCAAAGAGAAAAATTAAGTTTAGCATTTTTCTGACCACAAGCTATATACAGAATAAGCAGATTTTTAGGACCTACTTTTGTGTATATAATCCTTATTAAAAATAAAAGGATATCATACAATTAAAATATCAGTAAACATCTGCTTTTCTTTATATGTTCCTTAGGCTAAGATTATAAAATCAGATACGATTTTTACTGAAGGGAATTACTAGCCATCTCCCTAACAACCCCATCTTTTCCTCACACAAGAAAATGCAAATTACGTCTAATTTGTGTTTGCCAATGAATCTTATCACTTAAAATTACAACACAGCTAGAGAAGCAAGAGAAGGAAAAGTAGTGAAGTGTGTTTAAAAGTTATTCTTTCTTACCAATATGTTGCTGTAGAATCCAAGCGTTTGAGGCACGAGCAGAGAGCATCCTTTCAACAGCTGGTGCAAGTGTCTTCCAATTAGTAAACTCCAAAGTGAAGATAAGGGTGTCAATGCTGACTGAGTCAATCCTATGTTAGCAAGATGTTAATATGATATTAGAAACAAAACATGCCACGGGTTCGTACTTGAAACAAACACCATATACCTTTTCTTACAAAATCTCAATGAGGAGGGCAGACAGAAAACCAGGGCATGTTAAGTATTTATGTAACTAGAGGCAAGATCAGCGGATACTACGAATCATCTACAGGTTCCTATTAACTGAACTGACTTTCTATGTAGCTGTCTAAGAGATGACAAGAGGAACCTCAGAGAGAGTAGGAACTTTCCTTCTCATGGGTGACAGCACCAATGACATCAGTGGATTTGCCATTATTTCCTCCCATTTGGACTATCTTGCCAAATGTAAATTGACCATCTTTACAGACATATAATTTAATAATCCTAAAAGTATAAAGCCCAAACACCCCAAGTTATCCCTAAACTGAGTGTACAAGTGTACAAGTATGGCTTGTTTCTGCCCAACTCTCAGGGATGCACAGCTGTTCTCCTCTAAGAACCTTCCCCCCATTATAAATTCAGCCCTAACCGATATAACAGGATAAGACTAGTCTTTAAGGACTGAAAGAAGGGGTTCCAAACAGGCCTTCCTCTGTTCTTTCAAAATAATGTCAGATTCCCTACCAACCCACTCAAAAGAGGCTAACCCAAAATTTATAAGCACTTGAAACCTAATGGAAAGAACACTGGCTTAAGAAAAGTCTTGATGTTTAATACTGCTTCTGCTACTTATGAACAGGTTGCCTGAATTCTTTAAGCTCTAGCTCCTGCTCTTTAAAATGAGAATAATACATAAGCTGCCCATTTCAGGGAACTATATGTGAAAATAGTATGAGATAACATAGTAAATACACTTTTAAAACTATAAAGTATTATATGAAAAATTGGTATTACCAGAAATGATTTGAAAACTTCAGTATTATATTTTTAGAAGCTTTAAAATTTAGTCAAACCTTTAAAAGAACTCTAAATCCTAACAAGATTACTTATCCTGTATTCAATTAGACACCCCCCTACCATCACAATGGTTGGAGAAAAAAAAGTCACTAGGGCTTCTGGTAATTACTACCAAAACACAAATTCTTCTCAAGGTCACCTCTTTGGAGATATTACTGAGCAACAACAACTAAAGAAGGAAAGGAAATAAAAGGAAAGAAGATAAACTGAATAACAATCTAAGCTTATCATCTCAAAGACGCTTCTGGTAATTTGGAGTCAAAATATCTTTGAAATGATGGACTAAAGATTATGAAAATTATTTCCCAAATTCTTAATTCTCCAATATGCAAACATCTAAGGAAGAATTTAAAGTGTAGCACAGATGTCTTGGGAAAACATTTTATTTCTCAGCGTATCTCAGTGAAATCACAACTTATCAGAAATACTGAGGATAAATGAAATGATAAAATACATTCAAAGACAAACAATTTCCTTGACTTTCTAGGGGTCCCAAACCAAAGGTTACTTGGTTCTGGTTCTTTATTTCTTTTTTAATGATTTCATTTTTCTGCCTTAATGCACTTTAGGTCTTACTGTGACCAAATAGAAAGTCATTTTTATGCAGTTATCTGAACATATACATGACAAGTAAATCTGTTAGCACAGTTTTAGTTAACGGTGAGTTTATTTTACCAACACTGATAATGCCACTAAAAATGTATTGTTACTTTACTATCGTGACCATTACATTGTATAGAACAGTTGTACAATCATAAACGAGTGACATTTAATCAATTAAATGCACAAATGACATTTATGTTCTATTCTCCCATTAAATGGCGGTGGGGTGCACAGGCAGAGGTAGACTTAAAGTCTTGCATTTAAATATTGTGACAGGCAATTATTCAGCCAGATACATTTTCAAGACTGTTTAAGACAAGCAATACCCAGAAAATACGTTTATAATTTACGTGACAAAGATTAAGCAACAGACCTACATGTGATATAAATAACAATCAAAATCCACTTTAACAACATATTGGAATTTTTATAGAATGTTTCTTATAATGGCTCTTTGAATGTAAATTTGATCAAAGAAAGCAAAACATTTATCATATGCAGTGTAAACATTGGCTTTACCCATTCAATAGAAGATTAGTGAACAAAAATTTGACCATGTTAAGCATTTTCATTGCTAAAGTTAAATTTTCCAGTGTATTTTTTCAAATGAATATAAAGTAACCAAAGTTACTCCTCAGGATTAAAAAACATGTAATTGGCATTCTCCATTCAGAATACCGAAAGTTTTACAACTTACTTCAAAATAGTTTCCACTTTACTAGTTCTTAATTCTTTTCTATTTCACATATCCGATAAATACAGCACACACCCAATGGCTTATTGCGACAAAAATTCTCAACTGTTCACAAGTGGGGGAAAATGGGGGAGCTGTATCAGAATTGGGGAAAGGGAGGATAAATTACAAAGCCTTCTAAGAGAATAAAGCTAAATAAATCCTTCTCCCTACAAGTAGTCCATTTAGTTGGCTGGGGAGGAAAGGAAAATAGGCAATGTTTGATTTTTTTCCCCCTGCTTAGGTTTTTCCTAATTTAGGAGCAGGAAGAAGCAAGAAAAATTGGCACAAATCCCTCAGGTTATGCAAGGGATTAAGGATGACTAAAATCGAGTAATAGAACTATAGGGCCGGGTGCGGTGGCTCATGCCTGTAATCCCAGCACTTTGGGAGGCCGAGGCGGGTGGATCACGACGTCAGGAGATGGAGACCACGGTGAAACCCCGTCTCTACTAAAAATACAAAAAAGGAGTCGGGCGCGGTGGCGGGCGCCTGTAGTCCCAGCTACTCCGGAGGCTGAGGCAGGAGAATGACGTGAACCCAGGAGGCGGAGCTTGCAGTGAGCCGAGATCGCACCACTGCACTCCAGCCTGGGCGACAGAGCAAGACTCCATCTCAAAAAAAAAAAAAAGAACTATAGATAGCCCTCCACATCCTAAGAGTCAACCAATGGTAGATTGAGAATACTAACAACAATAATGAAAAATAACAATACAACAATAAAAAATAACACAAATTAAAAAATACAGTACAACAACTATTTACATAGCATTTATATGGCATTAGGTATTATAAGTAATCTATAGATGACAAAGTATATGGGAGGAAGTGCATAGACTAGACACAAATACTATGCTATTTTATATAAGGGACTCGAGCATCCATGTGTCAGAGGTATATGAACCAGAGCAACTCCATCTTGAATAGGGGCTAGGTAAAATAAGGCTGAGACCTACTGGGCTACATCCCCAGGAAATTAAGGCATTCTTAGTCACAGGATAAGACAGGAGGTCCGCACAAGATACAGGTCACAAAGAACTTGCTGATGAAACAGCACTTGGTAAAGAAGCTGGCCAAACCCCATCAAAACAAAGATGGTGATGAAAGTGACCTCTGGTCATCCTCATTGTTCATTATATGCTAATTATAATACATTAGCATGCTAGAAGACACTCCCACCAGCCCCATGACAGTTTACCAATGCCATGGAAACTTCAGGAAGTTACCCTATAGTCTAAAAAGGGGGGAACACTCAGTCTTGGGACTTGCCCACCCCTTTCCTGGAAAACTCATTCATGAATCATTCACCCCTTGTTTAGCATGTAATCAAGAAGTAACAATAAGTATAAGCAGCTCAGCAGCCCGTGCTGCTGCTCTGCCTATGGAATAGCCATTCTTTTGTTCCCTTACTTTGTTAATAAACATGATTTCACTTTACTCTATGGACTTGCCCCGAATTCTTTCTTGCATGAGATCCAAGAACCCTCTCTTGGGGTCTACATTGGGACCCCTTTCCAGTAACACATGGATTTTGGTATCTGAGGGGGATGAGACTCAAGGCATAATTCGCCTTAAATTCCTGCCAGCTGTGAGCCTGTGAAATCGAACAAGTTATCTACTTCCAAAATTCAATGGTGGGACAGGTGTAAGACAAACATTCCGATTCCAAAAGGGAGACATATCCAAGAAGCAAAGAGTGATAGGACCCAGGTAAGTCCAAAATTCAAGAGGATTATCTTAAGACTCCAAGATAATCTTCCCTGACTCCACGTCAAGGCTTCCTGGATAAACTGGGGTGGGGGCTGAGCCTCCACTACCTCAGGAAGCTCCACCCCATGACTTTGCTAGGCTCAGTTCCACCCCTATGGCACCCCTATGGCTTTGCCCAGACTTCAGCTCTCCCAAGATGGCACTTCATGCTGGTAGCTCTACAGTCCTGAGGTCTCAATAGCAGCCCTGCTCCCATGGGTCCTCTAGGCACTGCCCTGATAGAAACTCTGTGGCAGCTCTAATCCTACATTTCCACTGGGCATTGCTCTGGAAAGGCTCTCTGCAGTGGCTCTTCCCCCGGGACAGGTCTCTGCCTGAGCCCCCAGACTGTTTTCAACAACCTCTGGAATCTAGGTGGAGGAATCCATGCCCCTACAGCTCTTGCATTCTACATGCCTGCAGAATTAGTACCACCCCACAAACCCTCCTGAAAACCATTCTGACCTCCTAGAGCCCTGGGCCTGTGATGGGAGGGGCAGCCTCAAAGATCTCTGGAAATGCCTTCAAGGTTTTTTTCTAATTGTCTTGAAGATACCTTCTATTTGTACAAATCTGCTCAGCAAAGGGTTGCTAGTCACAACCTTGGGTTCCTCACCTGAAAATTCTCTTTCATTCTTTCCCACACAGCCAGCCTGAGAATTCTCCAAAATATTCTACTCTTCTTCCCTTCTAATTATAGATTCTGTCCTAAGTCATTCCTTTGCCCTCACATCTCACTATAAGTGGCCAAAAGTAGCCATGCAGCAGCCTGAATGCTTTGCTACTTAGTTATTTCTCCCACCAGATATCCTAGTTCATCACTCTTAAATTCAGCCTTCCATAAAGTCCTTAGGCATAGACACAGTTCATCCCAGTTCTTCGCTAATTAATAACAAGGATGGTCTTTACTCCAGTTTCCAACAGGGTATTGCTCATTTTCATCTGAGACACCTTGTCGTAATGGCCTTTGCTATCCATACTTCTATCAACATTTTGGTCACAACCACTTAAGTAATCTCTAAGAAGGTTCAGACTTTCCTAGTCTTCTCATCTTATGAGCACTCACCAGAATCACCCCTAACACTCCATTTATGGAAATATAGGCTTTTTCTAGACTGTTCTTCCAAACTTTACCAGCCTCTACCCATTACCTAGTTCGAAAGCTACTTCCATATTCTTAGGTAATCGCTATTAGCAACAGCCCCACTTCTCAGTACCAAATTTCTGTCTTAGTCCATTCTCTGTTGCTATAACTCAATACCTGCGACTGGGTAATTTATAAAGAAAGTACATTTATTTCTTACAGTTCTGGAGACTGGGAAGTCCAAGGTCAAGGGGCCCATCTGATGAGGGCCTTCTTGCTGTGTCATAACATGGCAGAGGTCATCACTCGGTGAGAGAGCAAAAGCATGCCAGCTCCGGTCTCTCTTCTTCTTATAAAGCCACCCACCAGTCCCATCACTGGGGCACCATCTTGATGATCTTATCTAATCCTAATTACCTCCCAAATATCTCCCCTCCAAATATCATCAACAAATGAATATAAGGATTGTTTCCAACACCTGAAATTTGAGGACACATTCAAACCACAGCAGTAGGTATCAGACAGTTTCTATGTTTTGGTTAAAGAAATAAATAAATTAGAAACCAGAAAGGAGCATGAAGGCTGAAAGTACTGGGCAAGTCATATCGAGTCAGAGTTAATAGCTTTGGTAGAAGAACACAAGGAGTGTGTCTAAGAAGAAAATGAGTGCCTTAGGGACAGACACCATACGGGGTGAGAATTGAAACACAAAAGTGAAGACTTCTAGATATTTTATTGAAATTCTATAAAACAACAGGTCCTCTATTTTCCTGAAGACTTCCATTTTATTTTCTCATTTGACTTGAATTATCAGGCCAAAAGAGTCCTCTCGCTACTACAATTACTTGTCTTAGGACACTAACAATTTTTGCGAAGGCTGGAGGCTAATAGAGTCTTCTTCTTGCCCCCCAAAAAATTCTGACTCAGCGTTTGTATAATCTCTCACTGACAGCTGCCCTTCTGAGAAACTACCTGAAGTAAACAAACTATATTCTCAGATACTTCAGAAATCAGTATTTATTAAGGGTGACAAATTTCAAATACACAGGATGCTGTAGGGCAGGAGTATTCAGTCTGGTTGGCTGAGGGATAGACAACAGAAATCTCCAAAGCAGCTCCAAGCATTCATTCTTCTGTTACAGGCATTTTAAGGGAAGCACGAGGAATGCCCAGAAGTCAAAGAAATAACCCTCTTAGAAGAGCTCACTGGCATCTATCCCCTCATACCTCCTTCCAGTCACCTCTTATCTTTTCCCAGGACTCTATGCTTAAATTCAATCTCACTATTAGCAGCCACCAACTCCTTCACCCCAATTCAGCCATCACAGTCAAAACACAGATACACCCTTCTCCAAACACTGGGATCTCAACTGAAGGAAATTAAAGGTAGAATATTCACTCAAAAAGGGTAAGCCCCACTATGGTAGAATTTCTTACCAAGAATTGCACAGTAGAATCAGTGGGTCAAATCCAGCAACCAGAAGATGTGGCAACCACTCCTTATATTTTGCTTGTGCTTTAATTGCATGATTTACAAATTCATATATATGGTTCCATGGTCCCAATGAGCAACCTTTCCTCAAAAAGTAGCGAAATATCGAAAACTTCTCGTACTTCAGGCAGTATGCCAAATGAAGTTCATTTATCTGGGCTCCATATTTCAAAAGAATGTTCACAATTCCAAAGAACTCACAGCTCCACCACAAAAAATAAAAACAAAAAAAGAAGAAGTTAGACTTTGGCATAAGATACTTCTTACAAATTGTTAATAGTAGTTACAGCTGGGGAATAAGTATGACAGATTAAATAGTGGATGGTTTCTACACATCTAGTGGATTCAGATTAGAGAATGTGGTGGGGCTTTTGCTTTTTACACCCTCCTGCATGGTTTTTAATTTTCAACTGTGAACAGGTATTATTATAATTTAAAACATTCATCTTAAATAAATGTCATTTTAAAAATTATAATTGACAGAAAACTCAAATTGTGATATTTTGTACAATTAAGTATCTTTACTACAAAATACTTTGCTTAACAAAATCAATAAACAATGTGATCAATCTTTAAAACTAAATGATTCACTCTAGGAATCTCTAAGATGTCATTTTCCTTAGCAATAACCTTAGCCAATTTCCCTCCCACTTTTAAACTTACTTATTTTTCTAGAGACAGCGTCTTGCTCTGTGGCCCAGGCTGGCATGCAGTGGCACAATCAAGGCTCACTGTAACTGAACTCTTGGGCTCCAGTGATCCGCCCACTTCAGCCTCCTGAGTAGGTGGGACTACAGGTACATAACATCATGCCTGGCTAATTTTTAAATTTTTTTGTAGAGACAGAGTCTCACTATGTTGCCCAGGCTGGTCTCAAACTCCTGGCCTCAAGCAATCCTCCTGCTTTCGTCTCCCAAAAGGTATGACACCGTGACTGGCCTTACATTTATAACGGTATTTAAAAAATTTTAAAAACTTTTTTAATTAACAAAAATTTAATTTACAGTACTACATTTTAAAATTAATTAACTTCTATTATTATCTCCATTGTAGATGCAAAAACTGAAGCTGAGTCACAGAGCTAGTAATTGGCAGAACTGGGATAATGATATCAAACCAAAATCTAGCAGTGAATATGACACAGCAAATTTCTGCAATATCTCTTCTCTAACTATTATGAAAACTGAACACTTCATGATATAGTCAAATTGAAGAATATTTTAGAGCCAGATCTATGTTTTCCAAAGTAGGTTACACGGAACTTTAGTTGCTGAAAATGATCCATATGAAAAATACTCTCCAGTGAAAAAAACTGAGAAACCTTATACAGTATACAGTGAGCACGAGAAAGAAAGATAGGATGAATGTATTTTTAAACAATATGTTAGTTACATTTCCAATTATATATGCTCCATGTTTTTATTCAACTTTCAGATACCTTTCAGAAGAAGTACCTTTAAAATTAACAATGGGCCCAATCATTAACCTGAAAAAAGCAAACAAAAGTATAAAATGCCCAAAACTCCATAAACACAAGAACAATGGTAAATGTACTTAAATATAAGTTCTATCCTATGTTTCTGGACTTTTCAAATCTTTGTAGATCCATTCCTCTTTTAGGAATTCACGAAGCACACTGCAGTAAGAAAAATTCTCAAAAGCCCTCCACAAAAGAAACATGTTCAATATTATTTAATCCTGTACTTCCCAAACTTATTTAATAATACAACCCCTTTAATCCCATATAATATCTATTAACAATCTACAGAATTAGTATTCTACCAAAACACATTTTAGAAAATCAGCTCTAAACCTCTTCCAATTATTCACATTGCCTTGTATTAGAAGGGGCAAGAGCAAATCCCAAGAGGCTTATAAAACTGCACAGTGCTACAGTATAGACCTTTTCCCAAAAAAACTACCATTTATTTGAAGAATAAAATAAACACAAAATAAACTGGAGAAGCATAGAGTTTTGTCAGCATGCCCTGAGCTTCTGGGAAGGTTATTAAAGAAGGTCTCAAATACATGTGCACACTACAGAAATACAAGCAACTTCAACTTCAGGGTTCTATATGACCTTGATTATTACATGTCACTAAGCACACAATAAATCCCTGAGCATGGATAACCTCTAGTTAAAATATAAATTAGTATGTATTTCTCTTAACACTTCAACAAATTCTCTCTGTAGCCCTAATATCAAATTGAGAAAACTCTCCAAGTACTGAGATTTAAACAAAAGTCTATCTTGTGTAACATAAATATCAAGAATTAATTGTGACATAGAGGGACTGTACATTATATAAAAAGTGAACAACATCAGATACTGAGAGGAGAGATTTAAAAATTAAAATCCAATGTCTAGACCTTATTTTGAGGGTCTGCACATTTTCTACCACTCTGCTCCTTGAAGTTCAAAACTGTGCAGAAAAACAGTGCTCACATATAAAAGATGCACAGTAAGAGAAAATTCAACATGCAAACAAAATTTATTTTAAACAAATAGAAATGGGCAAATATCTTCAGCATTTTATGTTCAATTAGCAAACAAAATATCCAACTAACTTATTAGGTGAATTATAACAGTCCAAATGGTGAGTTTTACTGAATGGCTTTTGACCATTAGCTGAAAACAAGATGAAGACATTCAGTTTTGTCAGATGCGCCCACATGATATGGTGGCTAGAATGAACACAATGAATTCTATGAAACTAATGTAATAACAATGATTAGTATCAACTAGAAAAACAGACAAAATCAGGTGAGCTAAACCACAATCTACTTCTGTGGCCATATATAAAGGGCATTCATATTTGCTCAAACAGTTCTAAAACTTCTCAACTTCCCTCTTCCATTCTCATTCCATTTGGAGGAATCTTTTTCTTATATTTCCTCATTCGAGATGGATTACTCAATTATTCTTGAAAGACTGGCTTCACATCAATATAGCTGCCAACTTTTTAGCTCCAAAGGACAAAAACTGCTTTTGTTGCAGGATCTGTACAGTAGTGGAGGAGACACCTTTCCATCATCCCTGGGAGTGGTGAAAGGAGGTAAGGGTCATCCTCATAAAGAATACCTACCAAAAACATTTCAGAACACTGATACTGAGCTTAAAAGTTGAATTAGCTGAAAAAATAATAAGGAAGAGAAAACTTAAAACCTGGAGCACTTTAGGAGGCCAAGGCAGAAGGATCACTTGACCTCATAAGTTTGAGGCTACAGTGAGCAATGATTGTGCTACTGCACTCCAGCCTGGGCAACAGAGTGAAACTCTATCTCAAAACCACAATAACAACAATAATAACGAAAACCCAAAGCTGTTATTTATCATTTTCATCACCTTTTGGTGTTAATTGTACTATTTATAAAAGTAGACAAAAGTTTATTAGAATACAACAGGTCAATAGTGCAAGAAAGTCCACAAATACTAAATTAATAGAGTTCAGAGAAATACTAGGAAACATAAAAATGAGAAAAGGAAAGTCTTTTAGCCATTAACACCTGAAGTCAGATAGGTGTTAATTACAACAATCATACCAAATTAACACTATCATAACACACTCTTGCTATAAAAATAAAATTTTTAAACTTATACCATTAAACTTATTATCTATTACCAAATCCCTAAAAATTAGAGTATCAAATAATTAATTTTGGAAAATTGAGTCTTCTAAGTTACCTGATACCAGTATTGTGACCAAATTTGAATTCTTATAACCGGTAAAAGTGATATAGGAAATTCGTGTATGTCTCATTAAGAAAAGTAAGAAGGGCTAGGTGTGGTGGCTCACAACTGTAATCCCACACTTTAAAAAGCCAAGGCGGACAGATCACTTGAGGCCAGGAGTTTGAGACCAGCCTGACCAACATGGCAAAACCCCATCTCTACTAAAAATACAAAAATTAGCCGGGCGTGGTGGCATATGCCTGTAATCCCAGCTACTCGGGAGGCTGAGGCATGAGAAACGCCTCAACCCAGATGGCAGAGGTTGCAGTGAGCCAAGATCATGCCACTGCACTCCAGCCTGGGCCACAGAGCAAGAGATTGTATCAAAAAAAAAAAAAAAAAAAAAAGGGAAAAAATAACATATGATAGCTATTTTAAAATTAACATTATATTCAATTGTCCTTGCTTTATAATTGGTGACTGTAATTAATTTAATTAATTTTAGTCATGTGATTGTAGGCAATCCAAATTTTAAGATGCTTACTTATTGAAAGAAATAACCAAAAACATATTTTTCAGCTTCAATTTTTTTCCCTCAGACACAGGTTATATGACCCTCTTGACATACTAAAGTAAAACCTACTGGGAAAATGATCATTTTCTTGCTTAATTGGCAAAGCTTCATACAGAAACTCAAAATGAATGAGTCTCACTTTACATATACAGTAACTGTATAAGCAACCAGCCAGACATTAGATAATAAAAATGTGATATTTAGTTTTCTTGGAAATAATGAAAGATTTTCCTTTACCTGTTAGGTAATTGGTCTAAAAAAACAAAGATTCTGCATTTTATCAAGATGATTCCCTGTGCTTCATGTTGTCTTTATTCTATGTGATCACTTATGAAAACTCTCTAATAAAGAACTCAGGTTTTTCTACAACTATATAACTTTCTGCATTTGCCTTTTGAAGCCATTTAATTATCACTCTAGTTGAGATAAGTGACTATTATTTCACACCGACCTGTGATCCTACTTTGGTAAAATTTTTTGAACCTTGACATTTTTTGATAAAATTCCCACAATCAAATTCTACGTCTCTTTGACCTTAAAGTTTGCTATGTTCTATTTTATAGAATAAGGTGTTGCCCAATTCTAGAATGAAAAATAAAAAGATTAAGAGAATACGCCCTCCTAAAACAGATATTTTGAGGTTTTGACTTTATTTTAAAAGGCTAAAAATATAGCATTTTCCAATGACTACTTACTGAAAATCTACCTAAGAATATATTGGTTCAGTTACAAGTCTCACATGAAAGAAAATCGCTCATATGCCCTTTCGACAGCACAAAAACAAATTGTAATTATGCTTACATGGCGACTTCAAGGAGCAAAATTTCTAAGAGATGCAGAAAAAAAAAAAAAAAAAAAAAGTTTGTTAACTCATGTCTGTGGCCAAGGACTACTGTATACCATACTGCTTCACCTTTACTTTTCTTTTTCTTTTTCTTCTTTGATCTGGGGAGAGACTAGGTCTCCCTTACATTTGGTTTACAGCAGTTTGATTTTTCTGGCCATGCCTTTCTGTGAGTTTATCCTGTTTGGGTTTAACAGGCCTCTTAAATCTGTAAATTTATATCTTTATCCAATAATAGGAAGTTTTGGCAATTATTAATTTACATATTTTTTCTGTGCCCAATCTCCTCTCCTTCTGGATTTTAATGACACGAATGTTAGACCTGTTTATACTGTCCCTTCGTTCCCTGACGCTCGTTTTTTTCTTCAATCTTTTTTCTCTCCTGTACTTCCGTGAGAATAATTTCTTTAAATTTGTTTTTAACTTTTAAATTTGTTAAACATTTGTAAACACTTGTAAATTACAAAAGCTAGTTGCCCAGAGAGGGACAGTTTGAAAATATGAGTAGATATTCCAAACAGGTAATACCCTAGAATGCAAGAACAAGGCAGACACCTGTGCAAGGTGATCTGTACGTATATTAACATTGAGACCAAAGACTCTCTCACACAAAAAACTAGGGTTTTTTAAAGATAATAATTATAAATTACAAAGCATTTTCACAACTGTTAGCTCATTTGATCCTCAAAATAATTTTCTAAAGCAAGCTTAGGTGTTATTGCTATCCCTATTTTAAAGATAATGGAATGAGATTTAGCAGAATGAAGTGAAATACCCAAAGTCACACAGCCACCATACATCTGTGACTCATCCAAGCCCAAGAATCAAGCTCCATCCTTAACCCTCCACAAGGCATTGAGGAAGACTAACATATAATAAATATGCTAATCTGATACAATTATTGATTCATTAATTCACAGATATATTTTGAATGCCTAATAGGAGTTAGATCCAGAGCAAATCCCTGCTCTCAAGGAGCTTACATTCTAATGAACAAGCAGATATGTAAACAGACAAAATATTATGTCTTTAAAAAGGAGTCAAAAGGCAGCTTCTTTTTTGTTTTTGTTTTTGAGATAGAGTCTTGCTGTGTTGCCCAGGCTGGAGTGCAGTGGCGTGATCTCGGCTCACTGCAAGCTCTGCCTCCCCGGTTCAGGCCATTCTACCACTTCAGCCTCCAGAGTAGTTGAGACTACAGGCACGTGCCGCCACGCCTGACTAATTTTTTGTATTTTTAGTAGAGACGGGGTTTCAGCATGTTAGCCAGGATGGTCTCCATCTCCTGACCTCGTGATCCGCCCACCCTGCCCTCCCAAAGTGCTGGGATTACAGGCGTGAGCCACCGCACCCAGCCAAAAGGCAGTTGCTTAATAGGACGTTTTCCCCCAGCATTCTCAGCCCTGATTCTTATGCCCAATACTAGTTACTAAGAGAAATATACTTCTAGTGTGAAGAAAAGCAATTCATCCATTCTCACAATCTGGTAAACATATCCAACCTCTTTTGCTCAAGTGCTGAGCTAACCAAACAACCTTCCATATTGTCTTTAGGAACACTGGGTTGTCCGTTCCAGAAAGGGGAAATAAATACTATAAGTAACCTGTTGCTGTTTACCCTGCCCAGCTCTTCTTTTGCTGTGAATAAATAATTGTTCTGGTCTAAAAAGCAGCTGTAGGAGAGTTACTATGAGTCAATTCTCTATACCACTGCCATGCAGCGGACCTTTCTGTGATGATGTGCTATTCGGTAGGGTAGCTAGCCACACATGACTCTTGAGCATTTGAAGGGTGGTTAGGGAAAGTGAAGAAGTAATTTATAACGCTACTTAATTTTCATTAAATAGCCACATGTGGCTGGTGGCTACCAATTTGGGCAGCACAGCTCTAGACTCTTGCTACTCACAGTGTGGTCTGTGGATCAGCAGCATTGGCACCATCTTGTTAGCTTGTTCGAAATGCAGAGTATGGGCCAGGCACGGTGGCTCACGCCTGTAATCCCAGCACTTTTGGGAGGCCGAGGTGGGCAGATCAGTTGAGCTCAGGAGTTCGAGAATATCCTGGCTAACATGGTGAAACCCCATCTCTACTAAAAATACAAAAACAAAATTAGCCAGGCGTGATGGCGGGCACCTGTAGTCCCAGCTACTCGGGAGGCTGAGGTGGGAGAATGGCATGAACCCAGGAGGCAGAGCTTGCAGTGAGCCAAGATCGCACCACTGCACTCCAGCCTGGGCGATAGAGCGAGACTCTGTCTCAAAAAAAAAAAACAAAAAAAAAAAACAAAGAAAGAAAGAAATGCAGAGTATGCTGGGCACAGTGGCTCATGCCTGTAATCCCAACACTTTTGGGAGGCCAAGGTAGGCAGATCACTTGAGCTTAGGAGTTCGAGACCAGCCTGGTCAACATGGTGAAACCCCATCTCTACTAAAAATACAAAAATTAGCCGGGTATGGTGTCACATACCCGTAATCCCAGCTATTCAGGAGGCTGACACATGAGAATTGCGTAAACCCGGGAGGTGGTGATTGCAGTGAGCCAAGATGGCGTCACTGCCCTCCAGCTTGGGTGACAGAGTCAGACTCTGTCAAAAAAAAAAAAAAAGAAGAAAGAAAAAGAAAGAAGGAAGGAAGGAAGGAAGGAAGGAAGGAAGGAAGGAAGGAAAGAAGAAAGAAAAGAAAAGAAAAGAAAAGAAAAGAAAAGAAAAGAAAAGAAAAGAAAAGAAAAGAAAAAGAAATGCAGAATATCAGGCCCCACCCTAGATCTACTGACATGGTTTGGATCTGTGTTCCCACCCAAATCTCATGATGAATTGTAATCCCCAGTGTTGAAGGTGGGGCTTGGTGGGAGGTGACTGGATCATGGGGATGGGTTTCTCATAAATAGTTTAGCACCATCCTCCTTGGTAGTGTCCTCACAGTAGTGAGTTCTTGTGAGATCTAGTTGTTTAAAAGTGTGTGGCACCTCCCACACTCACTCTCTTGCTCCTGCTCCTGCCGTGTAAGAAGCGGCCTGCTCTTACTTCGCCTTCTGTCATGATTATGTTTCCTGAGGTGTCTCCAAAAGCTGAGCAGACACCAACATCATGGTTCCTGTACAACCTGTGGACCTGTGGACCAATTAAACCTTTTTCTTTATAAATTACCCAGTCTCAGGTATTTCTTTATAGCAATGCAAGAACGAACTAATACAGAAAATTGGGACTGAAGAGTGGGGCATTGCTATGAAGATACCTAAAAATGTGGAAGCAACTTGGGAACTTGGTAATGGGCAGACAGTGGAAGAGTTTGGAGGGCTCTGAAGAAGACAGAAAGATGAGGGAAAGTTTGGAACTCCCTGGAGACTGGTTAAATAGTTGTCACCAAAGTGCTGATAGTGAATAGTAAAGGCTGGGCTGACAAGGTCTCAGATGGAAAAGCAGAACTTATTGGGAACTAGAGCAAAGGTCACTTTTGTTATGCCTTAGCAAAGAACCTGAATGCATTGTGCCCCTACTCTGGGGATCTGGAGAACTTTGAACTCGACAGTGATGATTTAGGGTACCTGGTGGAAGAAACTTCTAAGCAGCAAAGCAGCCTGTCTGCTTGTAAGAACCTATGCTCATATGCATGAGCAAAGAAATGACCTAATGTTGGAACTTACATTTAAAGGAGAAGCAGAGTATAAAAGTTTGGAAAATTTGCAGCCTGGCAAATGGTAGAAAAGAAAAGCCTATTTTCAGGGAAAGAATTCAAGCAGACTTCAGAAATTTGCATTAAGTAAAAAGGAGGCAAGTGCTAATAGCCAAAACCATCAGAGGGTGGTGGAAGGCCTCAAAGGCATTTCAGAGACCTTCCCAGCAGCCTCACCCATCACAGGCCCAGAGGCCTAGGAGGACCGAATGGTTTCATGGGCCAGGCCCAGTGCCCCACTGCCCTCCACAGCCTTGGGACACTAGTCCCTGCATCGTAGCCACTCCTCCCATGGCTCAAAGGGGCCCAGGTACAGCTCAGGCCACTGCTTCAGAGGGTACAAGTCACAATGGTGGCTTCCACATGGTCATGGTGTTAAGCCTGTGGGTGCACAGAGTGTAAGAGTTGAGGCTTGGGAGACTCTGCCTAGGTTTCAGAGGATGTCTGAAAAAGCCCAGATGCCCAGTATAAAGGGCCTTCTTTCTTTGTATTGGTCTTGCCTCTACCCCATAAACATACCAGAAAGAGAAGAGAAGGAGAGGGCCTGAATACTGAAATCTAAAGAAAGTTAGTATAAGATGTTTAGATGAAGGCTGGAGGTGGAAAGAGCATGTTTCTCAGGGATATTTGTACAAAATAAAATGATGGCATTTCCTTGATCATTACTGAATATGAATGATGGGTCTATGGGAGTTCACTATACCAATTTCTTTATGTTTATGTATGTTTGAAAATTTCAAAATTAAAAAATAGCAATTTCAGAGATAATGTGTGACATAGCTAGCCTCCAAGATGGCCCCCAATGATCCTCTCCTCCTATTTGTGCTTTTGTACGGTCTTTCCATATTGAATCAGGGCTTGTGTATGTGATCTGTGGAGGTGACAGCCATAATTTCAATGAACCAGGTCACTATGACTTCTGTCTTGTTCTCTCTTGGACCTCTTCCTCTGAGGGAATCAGCTACCATGCCATGAGGATACTCCAGCCATCCTGTGGAGAGGCTTTTATAGAGAGAAACCGAGGTTTCCTGCCGACACCCAGCCATGAGTGATCCATGTCAGTGGGCCTCTGTGGAAGTTGATCCTCTGGCTCCTGTAAAGCTTGCTAATGACTGTAGCTTCATCTGATATTTAATGCAACTATAAGAGAAACCTCCAAGCCTGAACTGCCCGCCAAGCTAGTCCTGAATCTCTAACCAACAGAAACTCCAGAAGATGCATGGCTGTGCCAGGCCAGCCTGCACACTCCAGCTTCCAGAGAGCACGTCTTCCCCTGTGTTAATAATTTCTAATGGTTTACTTTCAAGTTAATTTACTCTTTCCTATATCTTTCATTTGGCTATGGAGCCCATGTAGTAAATTTTTCATTGCAGATTATTGTATTTTTTAGTCTTTTTTATAGTTTCTACTTCTCAGCTGAGATTTCTACCTTTTCATTTTTTCCAGTGTGTTAGCCTCATGAAGCACCGCTATAAGAGCTGCTTTCAATTATCTGATATTTCTAACATCTGGACCATCTCAGGACTGGCATGGATTAATTGCTTTTTCCCATAATATTTAGTCATGTTTTATCATTTCTTCATATGTCAAATAATTTTAGGTTGTCTCCTGGACATCGTGAATATTATGCTGTATAAATTCTGAGTCCTGGGTCTTGTTATAATCCTTTGAAGAACACTAGCTTTTTGGTTTGTTTATTTCAGCAAGCATATAACCTAGTTAGGTTCAAACTGCAATTTCTGTTTCACCTTATACAGTGGTTCCAACATCAGTTCAGTTCTCAAAAGCCTTTGCTTTCCTGCTTTAAGCCTGGACCCATGAATGTGCCACTCAGGGTCTAGCCTGAGACTCTGATGATAGTTCAAATCTTACTTTCAACATTTTGGGTTGGCTGGGTGCCATGGCTCACGCCTGTAATCCCAGCACTTTGAGAGGCCAAGGCAGGCAGATCACTTGAGCTCGGAGTTCAAGACCAGCCTAGGCAACATGGCAAATGCTGTCTCTACAAAAAAAAAAAAAAAATCCAGGCATGGTGGCGCACAACTGTAGTCCCAGCTACTCAAGAGGCTGAGGCAGGATAATTACCTCAGCCCAGGAAAGTCGAGGCTGCAGTGAGTCATGATCATATCACTGCACTCTGTCCTGGGCAACAGAATGAGATCCTGTCTCGAAAACAAAAAATAAAAAACTATTTGGGTCTGTCTTGTGCATTTAAAGCTTGGGGTAAGTCAGGAATATGCAAATTCATATGCAGAATTAGGGTATCCGCTTCACCAAGCTCTCTCTTCTCCAAGACTCCCTACCATTCTCTGGCCAACAGGGTTCCACTTACCTGATTCTTCTGACCAGAAAAACAGGCTTTCTATTGTGTCTATGTTTCAGATTCCTCAGTAAGTTTAATAGGATCTATTTAGTGCTCTCTACATTAAACAACTGGTCAATTAATGTTTCTGATTTTAGCTGCTCGTGCCACTGGTGCTACTCAGCTCTAAACCAGGGTTGGCCCTCAGGGCAACACAGCAAAAGAAAAAGGAGGCCAGGCGCGGTCACTCATGCCAGCACTTTGGGAGTCCGAGGCAGGCAGATCACTTGAGTTCAGAAGTTTGAGACCAGCCTGGCCAACATGGTGAAACCTCATCTCTTTTAAAATACAAAAAGTAGCTGAGTGTGGTGGCACATGCCTACAATCCCAGCTACTTGGGTGGCTGAGACAGGAGAATCGCTTGAACCTGGGAGATGGAGGTTGCAGTGAGCCCAGATCACGCCACTGTACTCCAGTCTGGGCAACAGAGCGAGACTGTCTCAAAAAAAAAAAAAAAAAAAAAGGAAAAAGAAACTGGAAAATTTGTTTTCATGTGGGTCACTTCACCAAATTACCACTCTCTTTCATAATCTACCTGCTTGTGTTCCTTTGAGAGTCCTCAGGTAGTTTCTTTTTGAATTTTGACCACAGTTTTTTGTAGTCATTAGAGAGAAAGAGAGAGGCTGCAGTGGAATTACTCCACTGCATGTTAAGAACTTCTTAGCACCACTGAAGTTTACACAGAAAAAAATTCTACAGAGTAACTGAGACATAAAAAGCAAACCAAACTGTGGAGTTCCTTAAAAATACAATTTTGGAGTACTCGTGAAAGGAAAAGAAAAAAATCATTTACATCACTACTCAAGAATGAGATAATAGCTCATATCTGCAGTTATCCCAGACACAGCAGAAAAAAATAGGAATCTTCCCTTCCATGAGTCTCTATAAAAAATACAAAAAAAAAAAACCACGTTAAAAACGCTTCTTTGCCAAAAATAGCAGAAGATAGTGAACTAAATGCAACTAAATACTATTTTTCCCATTAGGTTTTAGATTCTCAAAGGATAATGTCTATGTTTCAGCTTCCTCAATAAGTTTAACAGGATCTATTTAGTGCTCTCTACATAACAAAATGGTCAATTAGTGTTATTGACTGATTTTATAGAAATCAAAGGAGAAAAAAGGGTCTCCCCCTAAAATTTCAACTAATCTTGGAAAATCCAAAAGCCTACTTAAGATCTTTCTAACCTAATTTCATTTATCTGAATCTATAGATGACATGAAACATACTGCCCAGCTCCCAAGGAATATCATTAATTTTAAGGTGTTTCAGAGTTAACAGGGGTACTACGTTATATGGCTTAATTCAAACTACACTTATAAGGTGATGAGGCATTAGGTTAGCTGCTGTGACCAGAAGGACCAAAAACATTGTTCATCCAAAAGATAACACGAAGGCCAAAAAAGACCATCATCATATTGAACACACACACACACACACACACACGTGTGCACAATCCAAAATCATTATATTCTGGTCTAATAAGAAATGTTCAGTTCTGTGATGAAGTTAAGATTTGGGATAGAGAAAGGCAACTAAACGTCATCAGTGCAACCTCACTGAAGGTCAATTAAAGTAATTAGGGCTCTTCCGTTTAAAAAGACAAAACTTAATGGGGTACACAAGAAAATCCTATGAAATCATGAAAGTTATGCATAAAGTGGGCTCCGGATACTCAGATTAACCAAAACCCAAATATTCAAACTAAAATGTATAAGTTTAAGAAGCCGGATGGGGTGGCTCACACCTATAATCCCATCACTTTGGGAGGCTGGAGGCAGACAGATCACTTGAGGCCAGGAGTTCGAGACCAGCCTGGTGAAACCCTGTCTCTACTAAAACGTATAAGCTTAAGCTTGAAACAAATATAGTGAACTACTAATTTTACACGGCAAATGTTAAGAGAGAGTAAAGGCTGAAAAGCTTAGTAAGTAATTTCTTGATAACTACTTAAATTAAATAGAGATCCATAATAATGAATTCAAGAAGGCCAATACAATTTGAGGTATGCCTGCAACCTCTTCTGTGTCATTAAACACAATAGCATCTATCTTCACAATTTATTCCATTATTGGATGATCAGATATTACTCAGCATGGCTGTTCTCACACACAGCTTTATTCTTAGTGTTTTAAAACTGTAAGAGTGTTATAGACAAAGTTACTGGCCAGACACTAACAAGGCCGCAGTAATTCTTCACTTAGTCTATTTCATAGAATTATGACACATTAGAAAAATAATTACTTTGGGGGCTTTTTAAAACTTAACTGTTCAGACTCACATCAAAAAATAATATACAGCCAGGCATGGTGGCTCACGCCTGTCATCTCAGCATTTTGGGAGGCCGAGGCAAGTGAACTGCTTGAGCCCAGGAGTTCAAGACCAGACTGGGCAACATGGAGAAACCCCACCTCTACTAAAAATAAAAACATTAGCTGGGAGTGGTGGTGTACACCTATAGACCCAGCTACTCTGGAGGCTGAGGTGGGAGGATCACCTGAGCCTGGGATGCAGAGGTTGCAATGAGTCAAGATGGTGCCACCACACTCCAGCCTGGGCCACAGAGTGAGACTCAGTCTCAAAAAAAAATTTTTTTTAATGCTATCCACCAAATACATTAAAAACACAATAATATCTATAAAACTAACGTTTTATTTTTAGGCTTATATCTTATAAATTTTAAACGGTAAATGACCTGAAGCAGTCACTGCCTTACTTGATAAAGTCCCATTTTTAATTCTTGAATTGTTTTGAAGACCAAAAATATCAGCCAATTTCTGCATCTACTTAAAATGTAAGTATTCCCTAAAATTGCTACACTAAAAATGTAATACAGATCCGAAGAAGGAAAACAATCTGATATTATCACCTCATCTGTGCTTCAGCTTGACTGAAGCATCATAGTTTTTTTCCTATTTGTGTTCCAAGCTAGCAATTTAGCACTAACAGAGATACTAAGTTTCACAGTGAAAGAAAATTGCTTCAAAACACATCTCCATACAGCGAAAAAGAATAAAAAATAAACACACAGCAAATGTACATACTCCTTTTGGAAAGCCATGCACACAGGAGAACTGAATCCAAAGACAAGGCACGCCTGGGCATCTGGGCTGTAGCCATTCCGGAGTAATAGTTCTAGGCAATCTTCATGTCCCCCAAACACTGCTGAGTAAACAGGGCTTACTTTGTTTAGCCCAGTGTCACAGGCCCGGTTAGTAAGTGGTATTAACAAGTCCAAGATTCTATAAATACACAAATTCAGGAGAATTTAGTGTTTATACATGTGCATAAGTGTAGGCAACATTTCTATAGCACAATTTTTTCAGAATTACCGATTGATTCATCTCAAGAAATATTTCTGTGTAGGGTGTACCTTCTACCAACAATATTAAACTATTACATGCTATATATTTACTCCAAAATATTACACTTACTATTGCTTAATAAAAAGGTCTTTAAATACATCTGAAACAAAATTAATTAATGTTCCTATATGTAAACAGAAAAGGTGCTTTTTAAATTTTATTACCTTACTAGCACCACCTTAAACCCCAAAATTCAAATTTTATGTTAGATATTTTAGGGTCTAATAAATTATTTAAAACATCATTCTACTAAGTATAAACTGGCATCAAGAAAATGCACTATTTTCCTTCTTAAAGTACCAATTAGTTTTTCTTTTCCAATTAGTAAAAATTTTTAAAGATGATAATTGACATGAAATTAAGACTAATGTTTTCATCAGGAAGAAATTATAATTTGTGCTAAAATATTCTATTATCTGAAAAACAAGTCAGCTCATTAAATATAGAGGCAGATTTATAAAAAAGCAGGCTTCTAGGTAGAGAAAGTTCTAAGAAAATAATTAAAACAAAAGTTCTTAGGTTATTTGTAAACTTACCTCTAGCAGTCAACTGGAAAGAAAAAAGGACTATTCTACCCTTCTAAAATTAAAAATAAAGCTGTATAGATAAAGCCAGGAAATTCCTTCTTTCCGGGAAAAGACAGACAGGGTTACTCTGAAGTATTTTTATAACATTATATTTCTCTTTGTAACTTTTCCTCACGTAATGTATGTCTAAGGTAACATTTAAGTAGAACTTACATTCACAAAAGGGGCTACCTTTGAAGTAGGCTATAAAGAAAATCATCAGTGACAATGAGAATTCTCAAAATTAAGAACAAATGCCCAGGAGAGTTTTGCTATCATTTAAAGCTCAGAGTATAATATCTAACATTTATGTTTAAATAAATGATCAAGAATTGGGGAAAATATCAAATTTTTAAATCTAAGTATTCTGTTAAAATAGTCTAATATCTCTTAACTTCAATAAATGTGTTTAATTTTTTTAAGTAGGCTGGAAAAATTATACTCTCCCACAAGACATAAACATGCTTACAAATATCATTAATGAAATAGTAAAGTATTGTGTCACCTAGTGGCATAATGACCAAATTGCAGAATCTGTTTTCCTACTATGTAAACAAACTAAATTAAGTAATGAATATTTTACTATTACTTTTTAAATTAAATAATACTAATAGCAGCTATAAAAGGTGTTATTGTAGAATTATGGCTCTAAAGATTCTAAACATATATTTCTAAAAATTATTGACCACCAATTTATGATAGGTAGCCATATTCTCACAGGTATAACCAAGTTACTAGCTTCTAAGATTCCTGGAACCCCCATTTACTCTCTCTCTAATTTGAGGTTAGATCAAGAAAAGTTCAGTCAAAGGGTTTAAGACAGGGAGGACTACTTAGCACACACTCCAACAGACTTCACAAACTCAAAAGCTTTCTGGGGTCAGAGAGGTAACATGGATGGCCTCATCAGACTGATGCTTAAAGATGCCTGGGATAAAACCAGGGAGGAGGCGGCAGTGGATACAGCCATAACTAGAGAAATCAATGGGAAGAGTCAACACCCAGAGAAAGTCCCTGAGCCTACCCAGTCTCTAGCAATTCTGCCTCACAATATGAAAGTGCAGGACCAGTAGGAGCAAAAGACAGCATGAAGGACAGATTAGGAGTAGATCTGTTCACCCAGCAGATTGGTAGGGAAGAGAATATCAAAGATTTTGCCTAGAGGTGAAGGGTCTAGCCCAGATTTATTCTTTATTAGCTTTTGATTAAGAGACCACGTTTATTTTCTGTTTTTAACACTTACTTTGTATGGCCCATTTGTGCAGCTGCGTGAATAGGTAACTGCCAATTGTCCTCATTACAGTAAAGATCAGGATCTGCCCCACTGGAGAGCAAAAGCTCCACACATTTTGTGTGTCCCTCTTGAGCAGCAATGAACAAGGGTGTAGCTTTGTCCAAGGCTTGACAATTGACATTTGCACCTAACGGTACAAAATAAAACATTTAACAGATAATCCTAATATTTAAAAAAATCGACACAAATTTCAAAGGAACTACCATAAAAGGGTTTCATAGCACAGTAAGTTTTTCCCTCTTCACTGGATGTTGGATGTTGTTATATAAATATATTTACTTTGCTAACTTCTTGGTAATCATTTAAATTGTCTTCGCTAAACTGACAGGGTAGCTCATGCCTGGAATCCCAGCAATTTAGGAGGCTGTGGCCAGAGGATTGCTTGAGGCCACGCATTTGAGACCAGCCTGGGCAACATAGTAAGACCCTGTCTCTATCAAAAATAAAAAGGTCTTGCCTTTACGTCAGCAAGAAAACAAGTGATTCAGATCTTAGAATTCATTTTTAAGCTAAAACAAAAATCCTATTCAATGAAGGATACATTTCATTCCAATCCCTCCTCCAACAAGCATTCTGGGGCCCAATAAGTAAACATTTAAAAAGAAAAAATGAAAACTATCAAACATGGATAATATTTCTGATAAATGCTGAAAAAGATAAAATCTAAATTATGCCACTAATTGATTCAGGCTAAGATTTATGAAAAATTATCAGTAGATATGACATATATGGGAGCTACGCCTTAAAACTAGTATTGATTATACTTTCTATTACATCTCTTTCTTCATAACCACTGCATGATAAATAATGCCTACAATCAGAGAAAAAGGGTGTCTTTCAACAGGTTTCTGAGTTGATATTTAAAATCATAAACGTGAAAGGGAAAAACAATAATATTATAGTGAAAGAAAGAAAAAGAAAAAATCCCACCCGCATGAAAATAATTACAAAAATTAGAAGTGTGAATGTCTCCAGATGAAAAGGAACTACCCCAAGACTTTCGGATTTGTGAAAAATCTAAATGTAGTGACACCACTGAAGGATCACAGTCGTGTTCCCGCAATGGCTCCTGACCCAAATGGAAACTCAGAAATGACAGATAAAGAATTCAAAGCAAGGATTACAAGGAAGCTCAACCAGATCCAGACAGGGTTGAAAATAAACACAAAGAGGCCGGGCGCAGTGGCTCACGCCTGTAATCCCAGCACTTTGGGAGGCCAAGGCAGGCGGATCACGAGGTCAGGAGATCGAGACCATCCTGGGTAACACAGTGAAACCCCGTCTCCACTAAAAATACAAAAAATTAGCCGGGCGAGGTGGCGGGCGCCTGTAGTCCCAGCTAGGTGGGAGGCTGAGGCAGGAGAATGGCGTGAACCCCGGGGGGCGGAGCCTGCAGTGAGCCGAGATCGCGCCACTGCACTCCAGCCTGGGTGAAAGAGCGAGACTCCGTCTCAAAAAAAAAAAAAAGAAAATAAACACAAAGAACCTTCTAAAGCAATTCAGGAAATGAAGGCATCTTAAGATAAACATCTTAAAAAGGAATCAATCAGAGCTTCTGGAATTGAAAAACTCACTTAAGGAATTTCAAAATATAACTGTAAGTTTTATTAACAGACTAGACCAAGCAGAAGAAAGAAATTTGGAGCTTGAAGATCAGTCTTTCAAACTAACACAGTCAGATAAAAATAAAAATAAAAAACTTTTAATGAAAAAGGCTTTGAGAAATATTTGATAACGTAAAGCAACCAAATCTATGAATTATTGGTATTCTTGAGAGAGAAGGAGAAAAAGTAAATGACCTGGAAAACATATTTGAGGACCTAATTTAAGAAAATTTCCCTAATCTTGCCAGAGAGGAAGACATCCAGATAGAAGCAATACAGTGAACTCCCTGTGAACATGAACATCACCATGGCATACAGTCACCAGACTGTTGAAGGTTAACGCTAAAGAAAAAATCTTACAGGCAGCTAGAGAAAAACATCAGATCACATACAAAAGGAACAGTGGACTTCTCAGCAGAAACCGTACAAGGCAAGAGAGATCAGGGGTCTACTTTCAGCACTCTTAAAGAAAGGACACTGCAACCAAGAATTTCATATTCCACCAAACTAAGCTTCACAAATGAAGGAGAAATAAAGTATTTTACAGACAAGCAAGCGCTAAGATAATTGGTTACCACTAGATCAGCCTTAGCAGAGATCCTTAAGGGGCTTTTAAAGATGGAAATGAAAGAACAACACTGATACCACAAAAACACACTGAAGTACATAGCCCAAAGACCCCGTAATACAACCATACAATAGAAACTGCAAAGCAACCATCTACCAACTTAATAATAGGATCAAAACCTCACATGTCAATATTAACATTGAATGTAAAGGGTCTCTTCAGATCATACAAATCTTTCACCTTTTACAAAACATCCTGCTTAAAAGGTACAGAGCTGCAATTTGGATTAAAAAAAAAAAGAAAAAAGACCCATCCATCTGCTGCCTTCAAGAGACACATCTCACATGTAACAACACCCATAGACTCAAAGTAAAGGGTTGAAAAAAGATCTATCTAGCAAATGGAAAACAAAAAAGGTCAGGGGTCACTATTTTTTAATTTTTTAAATATATTTATTTTATTTTATTTTATTTTATTTATTGTATTTTGAGACTGAGTCTCACTCTGTCACCAGGCTGGAGTGCAATGGTGCGATCTCGGCTTACTGCAACCTCTGCCTCCCGGGTTCAAGCAATTCTCCTGCCTCAGCCTCCCGAGTAGCTGGGACTACAGGCACCCACTACCACACCCAGCTAATTTTTGTATTTTTAGCAGGTAGAGATGGGGTTTCACCATGTTGGCCAGGATGGTCTTGATCTCTTGACCTCGTGATCCACCCACCTCAGCCTCCCAAAGTGCTGGGATTACAGGCGTGAGCCACCACGCCCAACCAGGGGTCACTATTTTTTTATCAGATAAAACAGACTTTAAATCAGACAACAGAGCCAGGCACAGTGGCTCACGCCTATAAGCCCAGAGCTTTGAGAGGCCAAAGAATGACAGAGCAGGAGTATCGCCATCTTGCACAAGCACTGTTATTTTCCAATTCACATTAATCAAAAACTGCCTAAATCCAAAGGGCATCAGCCTAAATGGCTAAGATGAGCATGATCATAAACAAAAAAAGCATCTCTGACCAGGAACATTCCAAACTCCTCTGTGACCAGAGACATGCTAGCTGCCCTGCTCCAGCTGGGAAGATGCCAGCCCTGAGATAACCCCCTTCCTTCTAGAAAGATGTCAGCCCCAAGATAATCCCCCCTTCGCCCAGAGACATTCCAACCTCACCATAAACTTCTCCCCCACACATATACATTCCACGCTTGTATATGCTAAAACCAATATATACTCATGTACTTAGTCTGTAAGAGAAAGCGCTCCTGATTGAAATCAGCCAGAAACCCTTCTCAGGTTTTATCTAAAGTAAACCTGTCTTTAACTGCCAACCCATCTTTTGTGTTTCCTTCCTCTTTCTTTAACTCTTACAAGGTGGGAGGATCACTTGAGCTCAGGAGTTCAAGACCAGCCAGGGCAATGTGAAAGGAAAATAAATCTTGGGACCCCCACAATCACTAAGCCAAAGGGAAAAGTCAAGCTGGGAACTGCTTAGTGCAACCCTGCCTTCTATTCTATTCCTAAAAAATAGTTACCAAGATTAGAAAAAGTTATGTGCCCACCTCACAAGGAATTTCCCTGTGGACGAAGGACAGACAGAACTCAAAGTCATCCCTCTGCTCACTGGGATAAGTGCATATCTGAGTGCCTCCTTTGGAAAGGCTAATCAGAAACTCAAAAAAAAAAAAAAAAAAAAAAGGCAACCATTTGTCTCCTACCTACCTATGACCTGGACATACTCTCCCCACTTCGAGTTGTCCCACTTTTCCAGACAGAACCAATGTATATCTTATATATATTGATTGATGTCTCATGTATAAAATATGTAAAACCAAGTTGTGCCCCAAACACTTTGGGCATATGTTGTCAGGACCTCCTCAGGCTGTGTCACAGGCGCATGCCCTTAATGTTGGCAAAATAAACTTCCTAAATTGACTGAGATCTCTCTCAGATATTTGGGGTTCACAGAAACACAGTAAGACCCCATTTCTATTTAAGAAAAAATTATATATAAAAAAACCAACAACAGTACAAAAGGACAAAGAAGGTAATTACATAATGATAAAGGGTTCGATTCAACGAGAAGACTTAACTATCCTAAATATACACATACCCAACATTGAAGTATCCAGTTTCATAAAACAAGCTCTTAGAGATCTCTAGAGATAGTAATAATATTGAGAGATGTCAACATCCCATTGACAGATCACTGAGGCAGAAAATTAAAAAACAAATTCTGGGTGTAAATTCAACATTTGACCAACTGGACCTAATACACATCTACAGAACACTCCACTCATCTACCACAGAATATATATCCTTCTCAACAGCACATAGAACATACTCCAAGATGGACCACATGCTTGGCCAAAAAGCACATCTCAATAAATTTAAAAAACTGATTCACTTGTGAGGCCGAGACGGGCGATCACTTGAAGGTCAGGAGTTTGAGACCAGATTGGCCAACATGGTGAAACTCCATCTCTACTAAAAATACAAAAAAATTAGCTGGCCACAGTGGTGCGTGCCTGTAATCCCAGGTACTCAGGAGGCTGAGGCAGGAGAATTGCTTGAACCAGGAAGTGGAGGTTGCAGTGAGCCAAGATCATGCCACTGCACTCCAGTCTGGGTACAGAGCAAGACCCTGTCTCCAGAAAAATAAATAAATAAATAAATAAATAAATAAATAAACTGAATTAATACCAACCATACTCTCAGACCACAGTAGAATAAAAATAGAAATCAATACCAAGAAGATCTTCCAAAACCACACAATTACATAGAAATTAACTTGCTCTTGGCTGGGCGCGGTGGCTCACGCCTGTAATCCTAGCATTTTGGGAGGCCAAGACAGGCAGATTGCCTGAGCTCAGGAGTTCAAGACCAGCCTGGGCGATGTGGTGAAACCCCATCTCTACTAAACTAAAAAATAAAAATAAAAAAATTAGCCAGACGTGGTGGTGTGTGCCTCCAGTCCCAGCTACTCGGGAGGCTGAGGCAGGAGAATTGCTTGAACCTGGGAGGCGGAGGTTGCAGTGAGCCGAGATGGTGCCACTGCACTCCAGCCTGGCGATAGAGCGAGACTCTGTCTCAAAATCAAACAAACAAACAAACAAACAAACTTGCTCTTGGATAACTTTTAAGTAAACAATAAAATTATGGCAGAAATCAAAAAATTCTTTGAAATAAATAAAAACAGACACAAAACATATTGAAATGCAGCAAAAAGTGTTAAGAAGTTTATAACACTAAACATGTAGCTCAGAAAGAAAGATCTCAAATTCATGATCCAATATCACACTTCGAGGAATAAGAAAAATCAGAACAAACTAACCCCAAAGCTAGAAGAAAAAAATATATAATTAAAATTAGAGTGGAACTGAATGAAATTGAGACCCAAAAATCCATACAATGGATCAATGAAACCAAAAGTTGGCTCTTTGAAAGGATAAACCAAATTGATAGACTGCTAGCTAGATAAAAAAAAGAGCGAAGGTCCAAATAAGCACAATCTGAAACAACAAAGTTGACATTACAATAGATTCTACAAAAATACACAAGATCCTGTGAGACTATTACGAACACCTCAATGCATGCAAACTAGAAAATCTAGAGGAAATGGATAAATTACACAATCTCTCAAGACTGAATCAGAAAGAAATTGAAATAGATCAATATCAAGTTCCAAAACTGAATCCCTAATAAAAAAAAAAACCTACCAACCAAAAGTCCTGGACCACATGAATTCACAGCTGAATTCTACCACGCATACAAAGAAAAACTGGTACCAATTCTACTGAAACCATTCCCAAAAATCAAGGAGGAGAGACTCCTCCCTAACTTGTTCTACAAAGCCAGCATCACCCTAATACCAAAATCTGGCAAAGACACAATGAAGAAAGAAAAGTACAGGCCAATATCTCTGATAAACATAGACACAAAAATCCTCAACAAAATACTAGCAAATTGAATCCAGCAACACATCAAAAAGTTAATGCATCGTGACCAAGTAGGCTTCATTGTTGAGATGCAAGGTTGGTTCTCAAATGCAAATGAATAATTGGGATTATTCCTATATGCAAATGAATAATTGGGATTTACTACGTAAAGAAAATTAAAAACAAAAACTATATGATCATCTCAACAGATGTGAGAAAAGCCTTCATAAAACCCAACATCCCATATGATAAATACAAAACAAAACAAAACCCTCAACAAACTAGGCATTGAAGGAATGTATCTTAAAATAATAAGAATCATCTATGACCAACCCACAGCCAACATCATACTGAACAGGCAAAAGCTGGAAGCATTCTCCTTGAGAACTGGAAGAAGACAAGGATACCCACTCTTACCACTCCTATTCAACATAGTACGGAAAGTCCTTGCCAGAACAATCAGGCAAGAGAAAGAAATAAAAGGCATCCAAATAGGAAAAGAAGAAGTCAAACAATCTCTCTTCTCTGACAATATGATTCTATACCAAGAAAACCCTAAACACTCCACAAAAAGGCTCCTGAAGTTGATAAACAGCTTCAGTAAAATTTAAGGTTACAAAATCAATGTATAAAATCAGCAGCATTTCTATACATCAATAATGTTCAAGATGACAGCCAAATCAAGAACACAACTCCATTTACAACAGCCACCAAAAAAAAAAAATAATAAAATAAAATAAAATAAAAACCTGGGAATACATCTTACCAAGGAGGTAAAAGATCTCTACAAGGAGAACTACAAAATACCACTGAAAAAAATTCATAGATGACACAAACAAATGGAAAGCGCTGCTCATGGATTGCAAAAATCGGTATCATTTTTTAAAATACCCATACTGCCCAAAGCAATCTATAGATTCAACACTATTCCTTTTTTTTATTTTTTCCCCTGTTAAATGTCAGAGTTTTTTGTTTTTGTTTTTTATTTTCCTAAGTTATTGGGGAACAGGTAGTGTTTGGTTACACGAGAAAGTTCTTTAGTGGTGATTTGTGAGATTCTGGTGCACTCATCATCCAAGCAGTATACACTACACCCAATCTGTGATCTTTTATCCTTCACCCCTTTCCCATCCTTTCCCTGAGTCCCTTTAGTGTCATTTTTATGCTTCAATGCTATTCCTATCAAACTACCAACACATTTTTTACAGAATTAGAAAAAAAATTTCTTAAATTCATATGGAACCAAAAAAGGGCACAAATAGCCAAAGCAATCCCAAGCGAAAAGAATAAAGGTGGAGGCATCACATTACCCAATTTCAAACTATACTTTAAGGCTACAGTAACCAAAACAGCATGGTCCTGGTACAAAAACAGACACACAGACCAATGGAATAGAATAGAGAATCCAGAAATACAGCCACGCACCTACAGCCATCTGATCTTTGACAAAGTTGACAAAAATAAGCAATGAGTTACAGACTCCTTATTCAATAAATGGTGCTAGTATAGCTGGCTAGCTATATATAGAAGAATGAAACTGGACCCTTATCTTTTACCATATACAAAAATCAACTCAAGATGGATTAAAGGTTTAAATGTAAGACCTCAAACTAAAAATCCTAGTTAGAAAAAAAAAATGAGAAAACACCATTCTGGACATCGGCTCTGAGAAAGAATTTATGACTAAGTTCTCAAAAGCAATTGCAACAAAAACAAAAATTGGTAAGTGGGACCTAATTAATCTCTTTAGATTAATTAATCTCTTTAGATTAATTAAGCTCTTTAGCTTCTGTAAAACAGAGTACTCCACAGAAAACCCACAGAATAGGAGAAAATATTTGCTAACTACGTATCTTTATAGATTCTGGATATTAGACAAAGGTCTTTATCCTAACTTTGTCCAATATCTAGAATCTATAAGGAACTTAAACAATTCAACAAGCAAAAAAACAACCCCATTAAAAATTGGGCAAAAGGACTGGGCACAGTGGCTCATGCCTGTAATCTCAGCACTTTGGAGGCCAAGGCGGGTGGATCACGACGTGAGGAGATCGGGACCATCCTGGCTAACATGGTGAAACCCTGTCTCTACTAAAAATACAAAAAATTAGCCAGGCATGGTGGCATGAGCCTGTAGTCCCAGCTACTCGGGCGGCTGAGGCAGGAGAATCACTTGAACCCAGGAGGTGGAGGTTGCAGTGAGCAGAGATAGTGCCACTGTACGCCATCCTGGGCGACAGAGCGAGACTCCATTTCAAAAAAAAAAAAATTGGGCAAAAGACATGAAAAGATACTTCTCAAAAGAAGACATACAAGCAGCCAACGAACACATGAAGAATTGCTCAACATCACCACTCACCACAGAAATGCAAATCAAAACCACAATGAGATATAATCTTATACCAATCAGAAAGGCTATTACTAAAAAGTCAAAAAACAACAGATGCTAGAGAAGTTGTAGACAAAGGGGAACGCTTATACATTGTTGGTGGGAATGCAAATTAGCTCAGCCACAGTGGAAAGCAGTTTGGAAATTTCTCAAAGAACTTAAAACAAAACTACCATTCGACCCAGCAATCCCATCACTCGGTATATATCCAAAAGAAAATATATCATTCTACCAAAAATATACATGCACTTGCATGTTCATCACAGCACCATTCACATTAGCAAAGACATGGAATCAACCTAGGTGTCCATCAATGGATACCTGGTGGATTGGATAAAGAAAACACAGTAGATGTACACCATGGAATACTACACAGCCATAGAAAAGAATAAAATCATGTCCTTTCAGCAACATGGATGCAGCTGGAGGCCACTATTCTAAGTGAATTAACAAATTAACGAAAACCAAATACTGCAAGTTCTCACTTATAAGTGGAGGCTAAACACTGGGTACTCAAGGACATGAAAATAGCAACAACAGATACTGGGGACTAATAGAGAGGGAAGGCAGGGAACAAGGGCTGAAAAGCGAACTGTTGGGTACTATGCCCACTGTCTAAGTGATGAGATCATTCATATCCCAAACCTCAGCATCACGCAATACACCTATGTAACAAACCTGCATGCATACCCTCTGAATCTGAAATAAAAGTTGAAATTATAAAAAATAATTTCATAAATTTCAAAAAAAAATCATAAATCTAATTAAATTATGTATACGCCATTGTATAAAGATTTTTAAAACCTGACCTCATTTTTTGTGAAGATTTTGAAAATAGCAATCATCTCTAAACTTTTCTTGTTGGAAAATAATGTATTAAATATGCTAAATATGACGTCGTTACATGACCATGAGAGTTTTTTAAATTTCTAGAATACACTTCGGTGGAAAGATCATCATCAAGAGGGAAAAGACTGTCTTCTATTTAAAAGAATATTCCATAAATGCACCTTGAATAAACCAAAGTTTTAGGTACACAAAAACTACATAGAACACAAATGGTAAATTAAAGAGTCTATAGATCCTTCAGAAATTCCAAACACTAGAAACTAGAATCTTCATGATTTCTGAGGTAGATGTTTCACCCACTGCCAGTTTCAGAAAGAAGTAAACACTATAACTGAAAAGAGACTAAGAAAGAAACCTTAACTTTTTTTTTAATGCGTTGAGTGACAATTTCGAAGTATCAGAAAGAATAAGGAACCAATTTCTTTAAAGACTACTGGTGAAAAAGTTGGAAAAATTACAGACAACTCACTGAAAGGAAAGTAATGTGGGTTGGAAACATGTATAGTTACATGATAAACATACCTACATACCTCTTCAACTGATTATTCAGAACAATTCAGAGAGAAGAAATAAAAAGAACAAAGCAAACCAAAACAGGAGCTCAGAGCTCCAGGCGACAAGAAAACAGACCTGACATGAGAAGAGACATTAAGGTACAGTTTAATCTATTCAATCTAAATTTTTTTTTTTTTTTTGGAAGACAGAGTCTCACTCTGTTGCTCAGGCTGGAGTACAGTGGCGCAATCTAGGCTCACTGCAGCCTCCACCTCCCGGGTTTAAGCAATTCTCCTGCCTCAGCCTCCTCAGTAGCTGGGACTACAGGCGCACACCACTACGCCTGGCTAATTTTTTGTATTTTAATAGAGACCGGGTTTCACCATATTGTCCAGGCTGGTTGCAAACTCCTGAGCTCAGGCAATCCACCCACCTTGGCCTCCCAAAGTGCTGGGATTACAGGCATGAGCCACTGCACCTGGCCTATTTAATCTAAATATTAATTAAACATATATACATATATGTATAGTTTTGTTTTGTTTTTGAGACAGAGTCTCACTCTGTCGCCCAGACTGGAGTGCGGTGGTGCGATCTCGGCTCACTACGATCTCTGCCTCATGGGTTCAAGCGATTCTCCTGCCTCAGCCTCCCCAGTAGCTGGGACAGGTGCGTGCCACCACACCGGGCTAATTTTTGTATTTTCAGTAGAGACAGGATTTCACCGTGTTGGCCAGGCTGGTCTCAAGCTCCTGACCTCAGGCCTCCCAAAGCGTGGGATTACAGACATGAGCCACCGTCCCGGACTAAATACTAATAATTGAAACTTATGGGACTGCAAGTCATAAACTGAATTAGGCTAGTCCTCTGGAAGGTATGATGTAGTAGAAGGAAGATCAGAAGTCAGAAGGCCTAGGTTCAAGCCCTGATTCTGCCAGGAAACGAAGTCTAGATCTTTGACAAGGCACTTAAACATTCATGGTCTGGACTCAATCTAAAAACAATTATGTTTGAACAGATGATTTTGGGGATTCCTCTTAACTGTAAGATTTACAGACTCATTATTTATAACAGATGCCTTAAATTGGCACTTAATGAATGTTTGTTTCTTTTACTTCCTACTCTGACTTAAGTGTTTGAAGGTTTGTAAAAGAAAGCAAAAATAAGAAAATATGTGCCCTGCTGTTTAAATAAACTGGATTGCCGGGCAGGCACAGCAGCTTACAGTGTAATCCCAGCACTTTGGGAGGCTGAGGCAGGAGGATCACTTGAGGTTGGGAGATTGAGACCCCATGTCTTAAAAAAAAAAAAAGGTTTTTTAATTAGCTGGGCATGGTGAAATGCACCTGTAATAGCAGCTATTTGGTAGGCTAAAGGGGGAAAATCACTGGAGGCCAGGAGTTCAAGGTTACAATAAGCTGTGATCATACCACTATACTTTAGCCTGGGTGATGGAGCAAGGCCTGGCCTCAATCAATCAATAAACAAGCAAACAAACAAACTTTGTATGATCTATTTTCTATTTAAAGGAAGTTTATAAAAAGCCTAGCTTTTCTTTCTTTCTCTCTTTTTTTTTTTTTTTTGGAGACAGAGTCTCCGTCTATTGCCCAGGCTGGAGTGCAGTGGTGCGATCTCGGCTCACTGCAACCTCCGCCTCCCAGGTTCAAGCAATTCTCGTGACTCAGCTTCCCTAGTTGTTGGGATTACAGGCGCATGCCACCATGACCAGCTAATTTTTGTATTTTCAGTAGAGATAGGGTTTCGCCATGTTGGCCAGGCTGGTCTCAAACTCCTGATCTCAAGTGATCTGCCCACCTTGGCCTCCCAAAGTGCTGGGATTACAGGCATGAGCAACCGTGCCTGGCCAAAAAAAGCCTAGGTATTTTTTTTTAATTGCCTAGCCTACTGTGATTCATGCTTCATCAAGTTAGCATTGTGAAGAGCATATCTGGTGTTGACAGATTTAAAAGCCCCTACATAATAAACATTTCTTGTCACAAAACTGTCACTTAGAGTAAGAATGCCACCTGAACACACCAACTTACCTGGCAATGCTGAATGTGGAAGAGTTGTCACAGAGAAACCTTTAGCAGGTTATGTTACTATTAACATAATAAAGTGTAAACCTGCTTTGAAATAAACCCATTTACATAATCACAAAATTAACAAAACATACCCCTCAAAGCCTTAATACACAAAATAGTCATCTAATAAGGTAATTAAGCCTAAACTAGTCTTACACCCTAGAAAGTTGAAACTGCTCAAGTCCCTACAGGAAAGGACAGCCCCATCATTCAACTTGCCAATAAACCTGCTTTAGTGATAGATCATTATGTTCCTACTCAGATAAATTAGTAGCTGTGCACTGCATTGTTAGTAATAGACACTTAATAACCAGGTTTATAAATCAATTTGTATTTACTTTTATTTACCACTTACATAAAACCATAAATTTCACAACCTGATTTATATTTGAGTCAAGAATTATTCCTCTAGGAAATATAAAGTTTAAAGCTCATGATCTTAACAGTACAAAGGCTAATGGATAATCTTACCCGATGAAATAAGTATGCTCAAGCTTTCTAGCTTGCCATACTGAGCAGCCACAAATAAAGGTGTAATTCCAAAGTCATCCTGGCATTCCTTGTTTGCTCCTTTTATAAGAAGCAATTTTATGATCTCAGCATTTTCCTAAAGCACAGATTCACATTTTAAATAAGACAAAAACAAAGAAAATAGAAGGTATCTTTTTTCTTATTTTGTTTTTTTTTTCTTTTTTATCCTCTCACTAAAGGATAACTTGAAGAAAAAAACAAAACAGTATACTGCTATATTAGTTGGAAAGAAATTGGCCAAACAATCAGATTATCCTATAGTTCTAGTTAACCCAATAAATGTAAACATGAAACACTGATCTCTAGGAATTATAAACCTTATAGAATCCCGCAAAATTAGCTTGCTAACCAAAGCACTAAGGAGCCATCACAATTTCTAAACACATTACTATAAATAAAATAACCCATTGCTCTTTATCAATTTATATCTCAAATAACTGATGGTTTCTTAAATATGCCATCAACATTTTTAAAATGTAGATAATCCCTATAGCCCAAAGCTTCTACAGCTACTACAGAAGTTGGCTTATTCAGAATCATCATTAGCATTTAGACTGCCTTTTCTGTACTGCACTAACCATCATAAATCACAGGCAAGCAGAAAGCAAAAACTGCATAGGACTGTCATTTTAAGAGGGTAAAACACACAATTTACATGGAAATGAAATAATAAATTCAGAGGTTACCTGAAAAGAAGCCTGGTGTAAGGAGTTCCATCCACACATAGAATGGGATCCATTAACATTTGCTCCGTGTTGAAGCAACAGCCTTAACACATCTATCTGCCCATTTTCAACAGCTGTAATACAGCAGTTAGAAAAATTAATGTCAGCAAAAAGCCATGTTTGTAGGACTGGACACTTTGGTGATGTTCTCATCACTTACTCACCTCAGAACCACAATGCTCTGATTATTCCTAAACATTTATCACAATTGTCTTAGCCCAAATCCATTAACATATATCTAATTCTTTCTGAACACATACAAAATTATTTTCAATAGCATGTTAAAAGACACAGAGGAACTGGAACCAAGAAGCAAACGTTTATTCTCTCTGAAAATGGAAACAGCCTAGCTCTAGTTTGTTAAAATGAAACTGGGAGGATATAAGGTGGACAATTCAGAATCAACAGTACCAGTCTGGAAAAGCAACCTCAAAAGGACTGAAAGGTTTGTTATTACTACATTTGATCACAAATAAAAAGAGTAACTGACAAAATGAAAAAGCAAGTTCTTCATCTTAGATTTTTTTTTACCATTATAAACCATAAGCATTGTTAAAATCTTCTTATATCCATCAATGAAAATGTAAACGTTCTTACTTATGTGAACTAAAAGGGGATTCCAGAAAAAATAAAAAGTGTTGTTAAAGAGATGCAGATTATTTTGCACAAAACTTTGCTATGAAGGTGGCACTAACTATGGAGGAACTTAAGCACGAAGTTAATGAAAAACAGAATGCCAGAATAGAATTACTAAGTGCTTTATAAAATAAGTACAAACACACACACACACCATTAGCAAATTAGGTATACTGTGAATGTTGTTAGGTGTGAGGCTACTGAGTGACTTCTTTAAATTTTAAGTTCAGAAACTTAAAATTGAGAAATAGTAGTATTTATAAGAAAGGAAGGTAAGATGTGTATAAGAAGGTCTGGCTAACGTGCTTGGATGTGAGAAAGAAGATTTAAGTTGATTTCATGTCTTGGCGATTGTGAATGGTGCTGCAACGAACATACGTGTGCATGCATCTTTACAGTAGAATGATTTCTATTCCTTTGGGCATATACCCAGTAACAGGATTGCTGGGTCAAATGGCAGTTGTGTTTAGCTGTCTGAGGAATCACCATACTGCTTTCCACAATGGTTGAATTAATGTACACTCCCATCAACAGTGTATACATGTTCCTTTTTCTCCTCAACCTCTCCAGCACCTGTTATTTTTTTACTTTTTAATACCAGCCATTCTGACTGCTGTGAGATGGTATCTCATCATGGTTTTGATTAGTAGGAAAAAAGATTTGAAGAATAAGATTTTTTTTTCATTTCAATCATACAGTTATTCTGTATCTCCTACTATAGTAGGAGGCAGGAAGCGGGAATCAACACTTCTCAGTCACAAAATAAGAAAGGCACATTTGGATAATGAGTCACATTAGAAAACGCTAATACACATGAAACAATGGGAATATAAAAATCCTTAAAAGTGTAAAACAAGAAATGATAAGTGTGCTCATTATTACTGAAGACAAGTAACATGCCATTGATATTCTACTAGTTTTATATATTGAATTTATACCAAAGCTTATTTCCCCTATAAGACTCTCAGAAGTTCTCCAATAAAAAATTCTCTGCCGAGTGTGGTGGCTCCTGCCTGTAATCCCAGCACTTTGGGAGGCTAAGGCAGGTGGACCACGAGTTCAGGAGATCGAGACCATCCTGGCTAACATGGTGAAACCCCGTCTCTACTAAAAATACAAAAAATTAGCTGGGTGTGGTGGCATGCACCTGTAGTGGGAGGCTGAGGCAGGAGAATCACTTGAACCTGGGAGGTGGGGGTTGCAGTGAGCCGAGATTGCTGCACTGCACTCCAGCTTGGGCGACAGAGTGAGACTCCAACTCAAAAAACAAAACAAAACAAAACAAACAACAAAAAAAAAACAGAAACTCTTACTCTGAAGGGTTTCAGGAATGTAACCAATGGCTGTGACAGAACCACTGAGGTAGAAATCTAACATAACTAAGTTAATATTCAAAAGTATTTACCATGGAAAAAACAGTTCTTCAAGCTATTTTTGTATAAATGATCTAAAGTCAATATAATTTGCGGTGGCTCTCAGGTACCCCACAAATACATACACTGTCAGTATCCATGACGGTTTTTTTTTTTTCCTTTTTTTGAGACGAGTCTCACTCTGTCGCCCAGGCTGGAGTGCAATGGTGCGATCTCAGTTCACTGCAACCTCTGCCTCCCAGGTTCAAGCAATTCTCCCGCCTCAGCCTCCCAAATAGCTGGGATTACAGGCATCTGCAATCATGCTCGGCTACTTTTTGGTATTTTTGTAGAGATGGTGTCTCACCATGTTGGCCAGGGTGGTCCTGAACTCCTGACCTCAGGTGATCCACCAGCCTCAGCCTCCCAAAGTGCTGGGATTACAGGCGTGAGCCATCACAAACTTGGCCCCCACAACAGTTTGTTTTATTTTGAGATGGAGTCTCACTCTGTCACCCAGGCTGGAGTGCAGTCACCCAGGCTGGAGTGCAGCGGCGCAAACTCAGCTTACTGCAACCTCCCCGTCCTGGGTTTCATGCCAATTCTTCTGCCTCAGCCTCCCAAGTAGCTGGAATTACAGGTGTGCACCACCATGTCTGGCTAATTTTTGCATTTTTAGTAGAGACAAGGTTTCACCATGTTGGTCAAGCTGGTCTCGAACTCCTGGCCTCAGGTGATCCACCCTGCCGCCTCAGCCTCCCAAAGTGCTGGGATTATAGGCACGAGCCACCGCACCTGGCCCCACAACAGCTTTAAAAAAATAACTGAAAATTAAAAAAAAATAATAATTACAAATGAAATTACCATATTAAAAAACGTCTGAAAATAATAGTAATAATTTTGGGTGGAGGTCATAAAAGGAAAAAAAATCTGTTTCATATCAAATTCATACATCATTATCAGTGATTATTAGCAAAAATCATTCTATAGCCAGTCCATGACTTCAAGATTATCAGGTTGTCAGCAGTGACACATGAAGGAGAGTGAAGGTAAGTTTGTTTTCCACAAGTTAGGCTGACCTTGTAAAAATTAAAGTCAAAAAATGTGTTTTGATTATTAAATACAATATAGATGACAGAAAAATTTTCATTTTTATAACCTCATGATGCAACAGTATGTTTTCACTTTTAATATCATAAATATATTAAGAAATCTGCTATCTGCAACTATTAAAAGCATTTCCCAATGACAAAAGTAAAACTTAAACATGAGCAGAAAAATATTATTTTCACAGCCCTTGTTAATTATTTCAAAATAAAGCAAATTTAATAGTTATTAATTGAGAAATCGTGGTTTAGAAAAGTGTATTTAGAGCTCAGATTTACCACCAAAGCCTCCACTTTGGAAGAGGAGCATTCACTTTGTCTATTAAAATGGAATTATCAAATTGGATGGGCTGAAGAGGAGACCTGTAACTGCTGAATGGTTTGCTTCCAAAAAGGCGGTCATTACTTTATACAGACATACTTTCTCAAGCCTACTGAGAAAACCAAGTATAAGAGCATGTTTAGAAATTACCTAAAAAATAAAACAGACTTCACAGTCTTTTCTAAAAACAGAGTCAGCCACTCAAGTATCTATAAACATTGAGTACCTGTGAATTCCATGGAGATAGTGGGAATACAGATGAAAGGGGAAGGATAGAGAAGGATATCAAAGTATAAAAAAAGTGCTCCTGCCTTGAGAGCTATCTAGATGTAGAGAGAATGATACATGTCAGCAACAGCAAATTAACCCTACCCAATTGAAACAATGTTGCTAACAGCAATGAACTACACAATGATATTTTACATTATATTCTGTGTAGAAATTTGATTTACTTATTATTTTTTCCATATCTCATGAGAAGAAGCAGGCTTCCTTCTTTTTAGAGTTTCATCTGTGTCCTTTCCCTCAATTCCATAGCTTCTCCACTTCCTTTTTTTTTTTTTTAAGATGGATTCTCACTCTGTCACCCAAGCTAGAGTGCAGTGGTACTATTTCGGCTCATAGCAAACTCTGCCTCCCGGGTTCAAGCGATTCTCCTGCCTCAGCCTCCCGAGTAGCTGGGACTACCGGCATGTGACACCACGCCCAGCTAATTTTTGTATTTTTAGTAGAGACAGCGTTTCTCCATTTTGGCCAGGCTGGTCTTGAACTCCTGATCTCATATAATCCACCCACTTTGGCCTCCCACCTTCTCCACTGCCGAGACCAGCTCGGTTGGGGAGACCCTAACCCAGTGGCACTAGAGGAATGGTCTTGAACTCATGGGCTCAAGCGATCCTCCCACTTCAGCCACCCAAAATGTTGAGATTATAGGCATAAGCCACCACACCCAGCCTAGTTTTTCATTTTGAGGCTCAGATTTTGACAATAATTCTAAAAAATAACATGGTCAGTAAGTCTGTAACGAACAGTTTAACCACAGGCTGTCCATCTCCTCCAGTTATAGCAGCAGGCTGGCTGGCTATGCAGAGATCATCTATATATTCAATTTTACATTTGAATTATATATGAATTTTTAATTGTATCTCTACTTTTTTGAGTTCCACATGTACTCTTCTCCATTATGCATTTCATTTTTCTATACAATTGAACAGTAAAATTATCTTTTCATTGGATACCTAGTTTATGAACAACTTTTTTCCCCACCTCTTTCATAAACCAAAAAAAGAACATTTTTAAGAACATTCATCTCCTGCAGTATTTCTCTGGTCCTGTGTTCATACTGACATCTGGTGGCACTAGAAAAGAAACTCCGTTATTGCTACAACAAAGGATTTTTTTTTTCCAGTGTTGTCCATTTATTCTATGTATCCTCAAGTTTATGTTTTTCCAACACTTTACTTATACCCAAGACAGCAGAACAATTATTAGAATCTTTAGTCTGAAATGTAGTATTTTATTGACATATAGAATTTTTTAAAAATTATACTAAAAAGTTGTATTTCTGTTTTATAAATTTCTTCATGTCTGCCCAGTGGCTAACAATCTTAAAGATGCATACTGATGGGAAAAACCATGACCTTCTGGGCAAAACTCACTATGTTAGGGATATAACAAAAACGTTGTGGCGAATATCCCAATCCAATTATCCATGTTATCACTGACATTTCTCATGGTTTCTAACAGGCAGGGAGAAGTCTAATGGCCAATTAGACATCAGAGACCATATCCAGAAAAATATATCCTTCAATCAAATGAAAGTACTAAAAGACAAAAAGCTAAAATTCCACTATCCTATTATATATTGTTTATTTTTCCATATGTCTCCCCAGCAGCAGAGTCAAGAAACATTTGATTTAGATAACACATCCCTAAACTTACACCTTCCTTCTAGGGCTGTAACACTGTAATTCTACCACTTTCAGAAATTATTCAACTTTTTGAAGCATTCATACAGCAGTATTCTCCTCACTAGATCCACCTTGTAAGAATGACCCATACTAAGGCTTAGAGAAACAAAATATTCTGGGAGTTCCCTATCAAAGAAAAAGTGTATGGACAGACTATCCTTAATCCCAAAGAGTCCTATTTATGTAGGAGCAACATTTCCATTTTAGCCATACTAATCAATGATAATCACATATCATTAGTTGGCCAATGGCATTAGTAATCATGAAGAATGAAAAGATAATTGCATTAACCATGTAACAATCCAGTTTGATAGCCACAAAGGCATGGCATGCTGTACAGCAGGGCTACTCAACATTGTCACAAACTGGCTGTCAATGTGCAAACTGTTATCAGTCCTCAACAAGGTAAGAAGTTTTGAACAGAATGTAAACAACTATGTCCCTAAGCACACTTTATTTTAGCTGACATTTTCCTTGAGACAGGACTTCCTTGATGAAGAAACCAATATATTGATTTATATAATGGCTCAAGCTTCTTATATAAATCGACTGACATTTTGAGTGGCACTGCTCTACGGTACCTAACTAGAACAGAGATTGTATTGTATGGACTGGGGTTGAGGGAGATTTTGTCTAGGTCTATTCATTTCTACCATATACTAGAATTCAAATTATTACAAAAACACAGAAATCAAGAATTTTTGTTTTACTTTAAAAATGAATATGGACTTCCAATTTTAATATTGTAGCACAATATAGGCATTTCCCCTTACATTTCTTAGAAATCATCCAAAAGCAATTAGTCCAACATCAGCAAGGAAAATAAAATAAAAACATACTCTCCATTTTTAGTAAAACTATAATTCTAGTTTTAGATTTTTGAACTCCAGATCAAAATTCGTAAAAGGGACTCCAAAAGAACGAAGATCAATCCTGAGTACTTGTGGGAGAAAGAGGACAGATGTGTCAGCTGCATATCTAAGAAAAAGCTAGCAAAGAACATTTCTTAAAGGTTAGGGGCTCCCTCTGAGGAACACAACTAAGTACCAGGAAAAAATGCACAGGCTAGCAGCAGGAACTTCTCTGGACCAGCTGAAATCTGAAAATCAGAGGGATTGGATCCAAAAAAAGAATCACACAAAGTGGTCTATCTCTGCTACCACAAATGGGAAACTATTGCAAAAATCCCACAGCTGCCAACCCCCACTGGCTAGTGAAAGATACTAGCTAAATGAATTCATGTCCAAAAATCCTGAGTCTAAAGGAAAACTCCATAATATGGAATGTGCCTCTACCTCCTTCCTATTATAAACCTCCTGAAAGCAGCTAATTGAGCAAAATCTCAAATATTCCCAAGATGAATTATCACAAAGGTACCAGCACAAATCCATACAAAGATACGAGAATAAAGGAAGAAAAGTTATAGAAAAACAATAGACCAACAACAAAAGAAAGCAAAAACTTCTCATGTGAAAAATATTACCACAAACCAAAGGAAAATTGTAGCTAAATCTACAGTTGTAAATTTTAAAAAAGAAGTTAAGGAAGCAATTGTCTCTGTGAAAAGAACACCAACACTGAAATACAAGTGCTCAGTAAAAAAATGGCTGACAAGAAATGATATAATTTAAACTGAATTCAGAAAATACCTGGGAAAAGCAAAAACAATCATAAAAAATCCAATTGAAATTGAAAGAAACACTAGAGAGAATAGACATTTCTGAAGAGGAACATAGAGGCTTAAAAGAAACAGGAAAAGTAAAACAAAAACACAGAGAAAGAAAAATAGAGAAAAAACAATAGACATTGAAAACAGATAAGATACCAACATGTAAACAAGCTGGCCCAAGAATACCACCATAATAACAGAACAGACAAATATTTAAAGATATAATTCCAGAAAGATTAACTAAAATTTAAAATATCCAAGTCTACATATTGAAAGGGCACACACTGTGTCAGAGAAAACTGATAAGGAATGGACATGCAAAAGTATTGTCACAAAAAGAGAAGAAAATTAGGCTAGCTTCAGACTTCAACTCTAGAACAGAATGGATCATCATTTTTAAAGTTCTCAAGGAAAGAGATGTAATTCAAGGATTCTGTACCAGATCAAACTGCTGTTCAAGTTTGAATCATTATTCAATTTAAATGATTCAATTTTTTTAGGTTTTTGTTCTGTTTTTTTTTTTTTTGTAGAGATGGGGTGGTCGCGCTCTGTTGCCCAGGCTGGTCTCGAACTCCTGGCCTCAAGTGATCCTCTCACCTCAGCCTCTCAAAGTGCTGGGAATACACGCATGAGCAACAGCGCCCAGCCAAATTATAAAATTTTGAACATGTAAAAACTCAAGGAATAGTATTGCCATAGCTCCTTTTAGAGGACTGTGTTAAAGGAATTATTTCGCTAACCAAACAAGGCTGGAAAAAACATGCCAAAATAACTGGTGATAAACTTCTAAGCTATTTAACCGTGGAACTAAGAATAAAGTTAAATGACGGATTTAAGATGCCAGAACAAAATGCAAAATGTTATTCCCACTAACAATGCAAATATAACTGACAAAAGTTGGAAAACTGGGGGGAGAAAGAGAGTTATGTAAGAACAATATAAGGATACTGATTTCCTCATCTTTAAAAGCTGGAGGTTTAAATCTATTAATCAAATGTGACTAATAAAATAACACATCATATAAATACATTTAATTATATGAAGGTAAAACCAGAAAGATAATAAATATCCTAGTTTCATAATCGCTTACATTAAGGAATTAAAAGCCAGGTGCAGTGGCTCACTGCTGTAATCCCAGTTCTTTGGGAGGCCGAGGCAGGCGGATCACTTCAGGTCAGGATTTTGAGACCAGCCTGGCCAATATGGTGAACCCTCATCACCACTAAACGTACAAAAATTAGCCCGGCATGGTGGCAGTCACCTGTAAGCTCAGCTACTCAGGAGGCTGAGGCACAAGAATTGCTTGAACCCGGGAGGTGGAAGTTGCAGTGGGCGGAGATCGCACCACTGCACTCTAGCGTGGGTGACATAGTGAGACTGTCTCAAAAAAAAAAAAAAAAAAAAGTAATTAAAAGACATTGTGTTAAAACATAGAAAGGTGGCTGGGCACGGTGGCTCACGCCTGTAATCCCAGCACTTTGGGAGGCCGAGGCAGGTGGATCGCGAGGTCAGGAGATCTAGATCATCCTGGCTAACACGGTGAAACCTCATCTCTACTAAAAATACAAAAAAAAAAATTAGCCAGGCGTGGTCGTGGGCACCTGTAGTCCCAGCTACTAGGGAGGCTGAGGCAGGAGAATGGCATGAACGCGGGATGCGGAGCTTGCAGTGAGCCGAGATCACACCACTGCACTCCAGCCTGGGCAGACAGAGCGAGACTCTGTCTCAAAAAAATTAATAAAAATAAATAAAACATAGGTATAATATAAAGTTGTATCAAGAACCATAAAACTAAAAAGACAAACAAAAGTAAAACCAGAACATAAAATTAACACTTTTTAAAGGTAACTTTTAGTAAACTCTATACTTTTAATCTAAGAAAACTCAAACCCATATTTTAAAGAACATGTCCTCAAGTAAAAATACTTACATGACAATCCCTGAAGAAGATGATTAATCTTTCAGTTGAAAAATCTAAAAAAAACCTCCGCAGCAAAGTTTTATTAACATAATATATATTAAGAGATATGAATGTGAAACCACAAAATTCATAGCACATCAAAAAATAGCCTTATGAATGATCACTTATCCATGAAGACACTAATGAAAAGTAAATCACATAGTGGTTTGTTCAATTTTGGAATATGTCTGCAGAGTCAAAGTTAAAGGATATGCTATGTGAGCTGAAGTATGACACATTTTACAGTTAAATATTGAAATAGCCTCACCCAAGACTATTTATAAAACATTCTGTTCTTATTAAATATTACACAGAATAAGCAAACTCAGAAAAACAAAAAATGAAAAACAATCCATCAAAAGCCAAAAGCACATGCCATGCAGTTCCCATGGAGTGTTCTATGAAATCACACTGGTTTGGAACTAAGCCTCCAATTTACCAATGTTTTCTAAACATAACAAAATAAAAAGGAAATCTATTTCCGAAATAATAGCTGGATTTTTCACTTAGAATTTATTATAGCTATCAATAAGAATATTTTTATTTCCAAAGCAGTTTTACCTACCCTTAGAGTATTTATTATGTGTATATGGAGCAAGGGGAAGGGAAAGAGAGCAGGGGAAGGACAAGACAAGGGTAGAAAAAAGAAATGAGGTGGCAAGACTCCTTGTTAAAAAATAAACTCTAACCTGTATAGTAGCAAAAAGATGTTCTGGAAGGACACTATTCATGTAGAAAGATGGGATGTTCCCTGAATTTCCCCTTTCTCGTGAGGTTTTCTCATTTTGATCCCTACTGCCATTAAGTTGAAGAGTTCCCTTTTAAAGCTCATCTTTATTAAAATGTTGGTGAGCTCTGTGTAGGAAAGATAGTCTCATTACAAACAGTGGAGTAGTCGACTTTCCAGAGTCCCTCCATTTAGCTTTACGTTCAATCATAATCAGATCCAACACACCTCTCACGTCAACAACTTTTCCGGTCACCTGGGAGATTTCCATAGTTCTATATTCACTTTCTACCCCTAGATCCTCTGGGTTTATATTCTATAGCCTCTAGCAATAGGCTAGTGGTAACTGGGCCATCAGGACAGGTCCTACAACATGTAATAGAGTATAGCTTCCCTTGAGGGAGAGAAACAAAATACCTCAAACAACATATTCCAAATTTTCAGTTTTGGAAGATAACTCTACAGATGGGAAAGGAAGCTATTCTAGACAGTTTGGCCTTCCTTTCTCACTTTAAGTCCAACTAGTCCAGCTAGTCCAGCTACTCTTCCTCATCTAGAAATTACTTACAGTTTGATACAAACCTTGAAATACTTCAGATTTTGTTTTAATTTAAAAACTCTTCCATTATAGACTGAAGCAGGAATCACTACATGGTTATTTAAAAGATAGAAAGATTGTCCAAGTGCAGTGGCTCATGCCTGTAATCCTAGCACTTTGGGAAGCTAAGGGAGGAGGATCGCTTGAAGACCAGCCTGGGCAACATAGCAAGACCCCAGCTCTACAAAAATTAAACATTAAAAAAAAAATTAGCTGGGTGTGGTGGCATGTGCTTGTGGTCCCAGCTACTCAAGAGGCTAAGGCAGGAGGATAGCTTGAGCCCAATAGTTTGAGGCTGTAGTGAGCTATGATTTTGCCACTGCACTCCAGCCTCGGCAAAAGAGCAAGACCCTATGTCAAAAAATAAAAAAAGGTAAAGGTGAGCAAGGCAGAGTGCTAAAGTTTGTCCTATTATTCATGATGCAGAGAAGACAATGAAGCCCATATTATCTAACTAAAGAGTCATATGTCCATTCCTTTTTATTCCACACACAACACCAATGCATATATGCCCATTCTTCCACACACTGTTTTTTGTTTTTTTGTTTTTGTTTTGAGACAGAGTTCTTTTTGTCCAAGCTGGAGTGCAATGGCACAATCTTGGCTCACTGCAATGTCTGCTCTCCCGGATTCAAGCGATTCTCCAGCCTCAGCCTCCCGAGTAGCTCAGATTACAGGCATGTGCCACCACACCCAGCTAATTTTTTGTATTTTTAGTAGAAACGGGGTTTCACCATGTTAGCCAGGCTGGTCTCGAACCCCTGACCTCAGGTGATCTGCCCGCCTCGGCCTCCCAAAGTGCTGAGATTACAGGTGTGAGCTACCACACCTGGCCCTTCCACATTATGTTTTTGCAAACACTAAGGCCCTACTTTCCTTTTTTTAAATACTATATTGGCCGGGCACGGTATTTTGTATTAGTCAATACAAAAGATTTATTTCTTAGTCAATACAAATTTACCATTTACAAAATGGTAAATTCACTGCCAAAGAAACAAAATAAATCCTACTACTAAAAATAAGCAATTTAAAGTTATTTACTGGTTTGAATTATCTCCCATCTCTTGCTTCATTAACACAAAAAAGTACAAGTTAACTATATGTTGAAATATAAACCCCTAAAAACTCTGCATCTCTAATTTTCTCCAAATACTAGTAAAAGTAGGCACAATACTGAATTTCATAAATGGGACTCTAATAATAATAATAATAATAATCTGAAACTGTAAACTATGTGGCCAGAATAGCATTTCTCAAATAGTCCCATGGGATTTCAATGTTCCTGGAGGTATTCCTAAATGTTCCATAAAGAAAAAGAATACAGCTGGGCGCAGTGGCTCACGCCTGTAATCCCAGCACTTCGAGAGGCTGAGGCAGGCAGATTGCCTGAGGTCAGGAGTTCGAGATTAGCCTGGCCAACATGGTGAAACCCCATCTCTACTAAAAATACAAAAATTAGCCAGGCATGGTGGCGGGGGCTTGTAATCCCAGCTACTCAGGAGGGTGAGGCAGGAGAAACACTTGAACCCAGGATGCGGAGGTTGCGGTGAGCTGAGATTGTGCCATTGTACTCCAGCCTGGACAACGAGAGTGAAAGAATAGTACAGTCAAATACGTTTCAAAGCTCTGCGATAAACAAATGTTGTTTAAAGACAGGTCTTCTCAGAATCCTTTATCCTTTTATTTAACAAATAATTTACTGGACACCTACCATATACCAGGCACTAAACTGAGTTTAGGAGTTACAACAGCGAACAAGATGAATAAAATCCCTGCCTTAATGGAACGTTCTTTCTAGTGAAGGGGAAGTAAATAAACAAGGGAGTAATAATTAACTGGAGTCAGTGATGAAGACACTAAAAGAGAATGCATGAAGAGATCAGTGGATACTTCAGACTGTGTGGGCACAATAAGTCACATATGTAATGTATTCATGTTTTTCTACACTGGGGGATATAGCACATAGTGTTTCACAAATCTATGTCATTAGGAAACCTTTTGTCAATAAACATGTTTTTAGTAGTTCACTGCATCAGTTTTCTACCCAAAACACAGAAAACAGCAAGATCAAGATTCAAAGATAGCTCTTCTCTTCCTAAATCCAGTCTTTTTAAAGTTTTCTCACCTGTAAAAGCGAGACTAATAACAGTACATGTGGTCCCAGCTACTCAAGAGGCTAAGGCAGGAGGATAGCTTGAGCCCAATAGTTTGAGCTATAGTGAGCTATGATTTTGCCACTGCACTCCAGCCTCGGCAAAAGAGCAAGACCCTACATCAGAAATCTCAGAATCATAGTGAAGATCCAATTATCTACTTCATGTAAAACACCCACACAAGGCTTAGTATACACTCTGCTTAATAAATGTTATTGTTACTGTTAATACAGCACTCTGCACATGAAGTCTTCTGTCATTCAAGGGTGACTAATTATTCTCCCTTTTAAAATCTCAAACTTGTAAAATCACTTTTTTTACTCCTCTACATAGAAGATTTCTTGAAGAAAGCAACTAGAATGGAGATTGCATATCGCTGAGCCTCAATAAATGCTTTCTCTGTAGTTGTACAGAATATCCAAAGTAGGTTAAATGCAGGTGCAGGGGAAAAAAGAAACAATATAAAAAGGCAATCACTCCTCTAGGAAACCCAAGCTACACTAAACCAAAGCTTCCATGAAACTTGTGCATAATACTTTTCACATATTCAAAGTACTTTCATAAATTAACATTACTAGTAATGTGTCATATTATTCCTGGTAAGATGCACTAAGATACCATGGCACTTCTGTGGTATTCCTGCCAGAAACACAAACCTTGAACCTTATCAAGAAGAAACATCAGACAAACCCAAATCAAAGGATATTCTACAAAATCAATGACCTGAACTCTTAAAAAAGTTAAAATCATAAAAGACTGAAAAACTGTTCCAAATTAAAGGAAGCCAAAGAGACATAACAACTAAATATAACAAGTGATCTTGGATTCGTCATGGACCAAAATCTTTTTTTCTTTTGCTACAAAAGACAATTCACGAAAAAATTGAATGAGGGCTGTAGACTAAATAATACTATTCTATCAATGTTAACTTCCTGATTAGATTATGATCATCATATGGTAGTCAGAATTTTATTGCTTTTAGGAGTTCACACTAAAGTAGAACTAAAGGGGCGTGATGTCTACAACTTAATCTCAAAAGGATTAAAAAAATACAAAGAAGGAAATTAAATGACAAACCTGGCAAAAGAAGAAAATCTGGGTGAAAAGTATATGGGAACCCTTTGTACTGTTATTGACTATTTCCATAAGTCTGAAATTATTTCAAAACAAAATGTCTAAATACAAAAGTAATGAGGAAAAAAGGAAAGATGAAAAATAATCCTATGAATAGATGCTCAACATCATCGGCAATTAGGAAAATGCAATAAAAACCACAGTGAGATACTACTAAACCTCCATTAGAATTACTAAAATATACGGGAGAAAAAGAAAAAGCTGGCAATAGCAAATGTTGGCAAGGATATGGGGCAACTAAAAGTCTCAAACATTACTGAAGGAAATGCAAACTGGTAGAAAAAAACTTCCAACTTGTTTTCCAAAGTTAAACATATATTTACCATATGTCATACCAATCCTAAATATTAACCTAAGAGAAATAAAAACTTATATTGATACAAAACCTGTCTGCAAATGTTTGTAGTAGATTTAGTCATAACCACTAAACACTGAAAACAACTCAAATATCCAACCGATAAATGGATAAACTTCTATTTAATCACATCTATTTAATAGAATACGATTCAGCAACAAAAAGAAATGGATTATTGATACATGCAACAATATGGATGAATCTCAAAAGTATCATGATAGCTAAAGGAAGCCAGTCTCAAAGGCTACATGGTGTATATTAATTCATATATATGAACAGATCAGTCACTGTCAGGGGTGGAGCTGGGGGGAGGGAGGAAAATATTGATTAAAAATTGGCACCATGATGGAATTTTGAGGAGTGATGGAATGGTTCTGTATGTTGATTGTTGTCATTACAGAATTTTATGAATACATCAAAACTCACAGAACTGTTATATTAAAAAGAATGAATTTTACTAAAGTACATAAATTTAAATAATATTTTTAAGTCCACAAGGAAAAAAAGTACTTTTACAGACAACTCATTTCATTCTCAGCCCAATAACAAAGGCTAGATAGGTACTATTACTCTCATTTTATAAGTGAGGATACCGAAACATATAGTAAATAAATAAATATACAAATCACACGTGGCAGGACCAAAACTATAGTCCAGATGTACTGATTCTATTCCAAATGCTTCATTGACTCAATTTTCTCATGTTCCACTAAACTTTATGGGACACAATGTCCCTGAAGACAAATTGAATCAAATAGAAGAAAGGAGGAAAAGAAGAAAAAAGACAGTTATTGGAAGAAAGCCATTTAGAATTTGGCTGTCATCCTTAAAGAATTAAAAAACAGTCTGTAATGGAAGAGGTCTGAACAGTGATCCATACAGGCAACACATTAACTGGCATTAAAGTATTAGCTGGTGATTTCTTCCATAAAAGCTTCTTAATTTTTTAATGCTAAGAAAAGGCAAAAGCAAACATAAAGCATTCGCAGGTAACCTTGCAACTATTGCTACAATGTAGTAAGTGATACCTGGTCTTCAGAACTACACTGAGAACAATGATGGTGCCTACAATTCAAAACAGTTTTGCAACTTTAAATAAACAAAGTCCCAGAGGCTACCACCCAAGAATAGAAAACAAGAGCAAAACCTTTAAAAATATATTTTCAGTTTCAAAAATCAAAGAAGTAGTGGTATAATAGTTGCCAAAAGAACACACTAGAAGCACAACAGCTGAAGGAAAAATAAAGCTTAGTTTAACAAAAAAATAATAATGATGAAAAATTGCATCTGCACCACAAATAGCATACTTACCTAAAAACAATGGTGTTGTTTCTTCTAAAGTAGTTGCATTAGGATCTGCCCCAGCTTCTAAAAGAATCTGTAAGATTTTCCAATGTCCTTGACTTGCAGCGAGATGCAAAGCACAGAAACCTTCAAAGGTCTTCATCTTAAGGTAGTTTTCAGATGAATCTGTGGAAGAATCAAAGCCCAACAACTAGAAGGTATTACTTCTATTTCCTGGTTTTAAAAAGCAAAGATTCCAAGAGGAATTTAATGAACTATTAAAATGTAAGTAATGTATAAATGACAGGTTTCACCATTTAAAACTCTAGAAAATCAAGAAAAAGTTCTACAGAGATCCCACTGTGAACAGCTCTTTGGTATTCTTAATACAAAAATCCTGTCCACTCGCTCCCATTTTCTCTTCTCTAATTTTTACTGAGTAAGGGAAGAGGAGTGGCAGAAATTGAAAGGTAACAAAAGCAATAATCTGAGGAGGATGCAGCACTAAAGATTTGCTTAAACAGAATTTATCGAAATATTCATCAATTTTATTTTTTTATTTTTAAATTTCTATAAGGGAAATGGTCTGATCTCTTAGCATTACTTCCTTGTACTCAACTAATACCAGGAGGCAGTTTTAAATATTCCTTTTCTAACTTAAGACTATGGTCTAATAGTTAATGAAAACTGCAATTCTAAAAGAATAAAATGCACTCCAACACAACCAGTGACATATAATAAGGAATTTATGAGTTAAAGTTTCTGAAATGTATTTGTTATGAAAACGTCAAGGTTCTGGTAACACTCAAATTATACAAATAATATTTACACAATAAAATTCTATGCCCATTATAGAAGGATGGGCTCTAACATGAAGGCTGAAGACATTTCTGAGAGCTGGAATAAACTAAACAGAAAATTAAAAAAAAAACTTAAACATTTTCTTGAAGTGTCAGAATTGAAACAAATGCTCCTAACTAGTTATCTATTTTAAGTAATTCTTGTAATTGTAACTCACTAATCAAACAAGCAGATTAAGCCATAATATCCCAGTAACAGCTTCTAAGTACATATATTCAAAGAAAACAGTCTCAAACTTCACAGACACACAACTAAACAGCAAGACAGAGTGGTCATATTTTAAAAGGACATATCACAGAAATAGGGTTTCAGAGATTAGTCAAAAGTTGACTCTTATTCAAACTAGTTTATTGAGATTAGTCGGAGATTAGTCAGACATGACCCTTATTTCATGTATTAACTTGACAAGTTTTGTGAATACAAATGACATGAAAACCTAGGAACACAAAGATATATATAGATAATTGACATCAGTAGATTGGCTCCTAAATGGGAAATTTCAATATTATAAAGATAATGATTCTTCCCAAAATAATTAATAAATTTAATACAATTCTAATAAAAACGCCAGTAGAGATGTTTGCTTGTTTTATACTTGATAAAGTAACTCAAGTTGATAAGGCTAAGGTAGTGATGCAGGATTTTTTGCTCCTTAGTTCAGCTAAAATCCAGGTTCTTGTGTCAACACCAGGACAAATTAGGCATGTGGACACACTGAAAGGTGAGGAGAGCAGAATTTATTAAAAGAAAGCTCTCAGCTAAAAAAGGGGGTCCTGCCAACAGGTTCCCACTCCACAGACTGAATACCAGACCACCACACATGAGCTGAAGAGGCCAGGCTCCTCCCCACTGCATAAGGTGAGAATTCCCAGCGGCTTCACCCCATTCTTCCAGTGCACAGGCAGCCCCTTATTCTGAGCCACTCCACATTGATTTATTTCCCTTTCTGTGCACGTGTTAAGGGACGGAATTTTTCACCCCCATGGGCATGTTTAGGCAAGCCCCATGTGCACAATGACCTGGGCAGCATTTGGCTGTCTCCTCTCTCTATAAGTAGGGCAGGTAAGAGTAACAAATAATTTAGAAAAATGAACAAGACAAGCATTGAAGCGTGCCTAGACTTACTATATATTAAACCATGTCTTAAAGTTAGAAAAAGTAAAGTAATATGCTCCTAGTACAAATGCAGAAAGGAAGGTACCCATCAGAGAAAGGAATCAACAGAAGCAATAAGAGACTAAGAAAGATGGTCACTAAAAGGTAGGAGACCTAGACCAGTGTTACATTACAGAAGCCAAGGAACTTTCTCTTATAAAGAAAAGATGTTCTCCTCCACTTACAAAGAAAAAAGAGAGATAAAGTTTAATCCTGGCCATTTAAATATCATGGCTTACAGCAGAAAGAGTGAACCTTAACGTATGCAACTTAAAAAAAAAATCAACCAGGAGGTAAAAGGAAGGGGGATCCTAGGATAGAATGCAGACTGTGACAAAAGAATCTAATTGGATTACAAATATATGTCATAACCACACTGAGAGAGAAAAAGACACTGGTCTACATAACTTTGATAAATGATGCTATGACTGAAAACTGCAAGACTAAAGACAAAAAGAACTGCACATAAACACTATAGTCTAGTTGGTAAAGTTGTTTCTAGGAGTAGAGATTAACAATTCTGAAACCACTCTACATGAATACGAAGAACAAACAAATAAATAAACAGATGGCAGATCTGGTGGCCAGGTTTCTTACTGTTGGAGAGGAAGGTTACACATAAGGAAAGAGGGAAGGCTAGAATGAACCATGTGTTCTAGAGTAGAGTCCAGACATCAGTATGAATTCATGTTTAGCTTAATATAGACACAGATGGCTGGACACGGAAACAACTATAGATGTATATATACATGGGTTATAATATATAAATATATGTTCTAGATCTGTCTGCTGAAAGGGCTTAAAATCAATGACAGTCCAGTAGCAACAAGCACATCCAGTCCTCAGATCTTCGTTTTCTCTCTTTTTTTTTTTTTTTTCAGACAGTGTTGCCCAGGATGGAGTGCAGTGGCGTGATCTCGGCTCACTGCAACCTCCACCTCTCAGGTTCAAGCGATTCTCCTGCTTCAGCCTCCTGAGTAGCTGGGATTACAGGCGCACCACCACACCTGGGTAATTTTTTGTATTTTTTTAGTAGAGACGTGTTTTTGCCATGTTGGCCAGGCTGGTCTCAAACTCCTGGCCTCAGGTGATCCGCCTGACTCGGCCTCCCAAAGTGCTGAGATTACAGGCGTGAGCCACCATGCCTGGACTTAGATCTTGGTTTTCGATATCATTCTCCCATAAAAGAAACCAGCACTCTTATGAAAATGGCTGATTCTAAGGCTGAGGTGGGAAACATACAAAGAGTCTGGAGCATACTGTAGGTCCAAAAGGTAAAACGTGCTCAAAAAAACAAACAATGGGGGCATGCAAAAGAGACAACAGGAGCCACTCTGAAAGGGCATCCTATGACCAAAACAATATGAGCAACAAAATAAATTACATTGTATTAAATTGTAACCTAAAGTACAGGTATAAAATAAGTAACAATGAGTTCGTGCAGATATAAATGACTAAATATATAAATTAATGGAAGAGAAGAGATAAATCTCCCATGTCGAAGAATTTCAAATAATTTATGTAAAGACTACTCCATCAAGGAAGTAGAGTTTAATTCCCACTTCTTGAGTGCAAGCCACCCTTAATGACTTGCATACACACTCATCTTGGGAATAGGAAATAAAATCTCCTGTGATTATCTATGAAGTAAAGAAAATTAAAAGGCACTTCTCACACAGGTGAGAAATACTGAAGTCAATTTACTATTAACTTGAGATCTCGAAATATTTTAACTATAGAAAAAAAGATATTAAGCTAACTTTAAAATCACTGGACCAGGAAGATAACATTTGAAGTTGGATTTAGGCTGCAACTTTGACTCTGCTAGAAATAATATGGGTTACACTTCGGGCCAATTACTTAAACCTCTCTGAGGCTCAGGTTCCATAACAGTGAAACGAGGATAAATTAGCTGGACCAACTCTCAATAGGGTTCAATAGAATTAGGTATATAGTCTGAATTTTTGTAAAATACAAATGCAGATAGATTTGCAATTTAAGTACTGTCAAAGGTGTTACAAATTTGGTAAAGTCTCCAAAGCATCATTTTAAGAAAATTTTCAGTACCCACTATAAATTAGTTTTGAAAGTTCCGAAGAACTTTCCTTAAACTGATACATGAGTTTTAGCAAAGGGATCTTACCTACCTTGTACTGGACCATCAACCGCCACCTTCTCACTCTCTTCCCTTCTCTACAGGAGGGCTTCTTGAAAAAGAAATGGCTCATCCTATTCACTGTTTTTAATGCTTTAATTTCTCTTTACCCTCAAAGGAAGGCAAAGTGGCTTCTCCTTCTCATCTACTTACTGAAACTTTAAATGGTATGGGTATTAAAGACATTCTTAACGGACAAACACAATGAGTACTTCAGGTCTTTCACAACTTGTGAGTTCTTTCCTGGGAATACTTGGAGAATTAGAGCCACCTCAGTTGAACCAATGCCAGCCACTGACGCCTGTGTAGCAATGACAAGAGTTGGCCCAAACACTGCCAATGAAACCACACCCTATGTTTGCTGACATAAAGTGTCTTTTTACTTATGAATAATAAACTTGTCTATTACTTCTTATAAAAGTGGTAGTGATGGGTGGTAGACCGTTATTTTTGTTTTCTGCAAACTCTAACAGGTAAAGTAAAACCACAAGGTTTTCAGTAGAGGAGATAGGTTAAGTATTAAGACCAGAGTATTTCTCAACAGCTGAGCCAGAATTTGATGACAAATTTACTATGTGCCAATCACAAGTGTAATGTCAAGATTATATCGCCACACCATTTACACAATTTATATTATCTTACTATGTTTTATTTAGGTATTATAAGAAAAGGTTAGATATAAAATAATTTCCACAATACAAGGAATTTTATTATGTGCAAACTTCTGAGATAACCCTCAGGAGAGACTTCATAATGCACAAAGATGCATGGAAGAAGTCAGTGAAGAGGAAGAGGTTGAAAGGCATTACAAAGAAAGTAGACACCGTAAGAAAAGTGACGACAAAATACCCGAAACACATACAATACCGAAGGATTAATATCCAGAATACATAAAGAGCTCTTTAAAGATAAGGCAAGGCCTAATGCAGTGGCTCATGCCTGTAATCCCAGCACTTTGGGAGGCCAAGGAAGGATTATCACTTGAGGCCAGGAGTTTCGAGACCAACTTGGACAACAGAGTAAGACCCCCCATCTTTACAAAATATAGAAAACTAAAAAATTAGCCTGATGTGATGGCATATGTCTGTGGTCCCAGTTATTCCAGAGACTGAGATGGGAGGATCATTTAAGCCTAAGAGTTGGAGGCTGCAATGAGCCATGATCACACCACTGTACTCCAGCTTGAGCAACAGAGTAAGACCCCATCTCTTTAAAAAATTTTTTTAATTAAAAAAATAAAAATAAGGTAAGTCTAGAACTTCCAAATGGAAATCCTGCCTGTCTAATGACATCATTCTAATAGTAGAATCCAGCAATCTCTGAAGAGACCTATCATTCAGATTTACATTTACTTGAGCTACTATATTCCCTTTCTTTGCTTAAGCTAGCTTGAACTAGGATTCTTTCGCTCGGTACTGAAAGGATCCTGATTAACGTAGCACACAATTTAGCGGTATCTATCAATATTTTAACTTGGCATGGTGATGGTTAATTTTACATGTCAACTTGACTGGGTTAAGGCATGCCCACATAGCTGCTAAAACATTTCTGGGTGTATCCATGAAGATGTTTCAGGAAGACATTACCATCTGAATGGTAATGTTTATTCAGCAGACTGAATAAACAAGACCCACCCTCACCAATGTGGGCGGGCATCATGTAATCCTTTAAGGACCTAAAAGAAAAAAAAGGCGGGCAACCCCCTTTGGGTCTCCTCCCATTGTGTGGGAACCCTGTTTTCACTCTATTAAATCTTGCAACTGCACACTCTCTGGTCCATGTTTGTTCCAGTTCGAACTGAGCTTTCGCTCACCATCCACCACTGCTGATCGCCATCGTTGCAGACCCGCCGTTGACTTCCACCCCTCCGATCTGACAGGGTGTCCACTGCATTTCTGATCCAGTGAGGCGGCGCCCATTGCTGCTCCCAGTCAGGCTACAGGCTCACCATTGTTCCTGCACAGGCTAAGTGCCTGGAGTTCATCCTAATCGAGCTGAACAGAGCTGTAACACTCACTGCATGGTCCAAGATTCCATTCCTTGGAATCCGTGAGGCCAAGAACCTGAGGTCAGAGAACAAGAGGCTTGCCACCATCTTGGAAGCAGCCTACCACCATCTTGGGAGCTCTAAGAACAAGGACCCCCCGGTAACATTTTGTGACCACGAAGGGACCTCCAAAGCGGTGAGTAATATTGGACCACTTTCGCCTGTTATTCTGTTCTATCCTTCCTTAGAATTGGAGCAAAATACTGGGCACCTGTCAGCCAGTTAAAAATGATTAGTGTGGCCGCAAGACTTAAGACTCAGGTGTGAGGCTATCTGGGAAAGGGCTTTCTAACAACCCCCAACCCTTCTGGGTTGGGAGCGTTGGTCTGCCTGGAACCAGCTTCTGCTTTCAATTTTCCTGGGGAGGCAGAGGGCCAACTAGAGGCAGAAAGCTGTCGTCCTGAACTCCTGGCGTTAGCCGGTTGAGATCCTAGCACAGCCGAAGTCTCTACTCAACAGTCACCCATGCATGCACCCCTACCTTTCCTTCTGACCCATACCTCCTGGGTCCCGACCACAACTTTCTTGAAAGTGTAGCCCAAAATTCTCCTTACTTCTGAATCTACTTCCTCCAATCCCTGCCTCCTAGGTACTAATGGTTCATACTTCATTTCCTCTCCCAAGTATTAGAGCAAGTTGTATCTCCAAAGGGATCTAAGGAAACCCTATGCTGTGTCCTTAGGCATCTAGGCTATGAACGCACAGAATCTTGTCCCTGGTGTCCCAGTTTAGATATACAGCTCTTGACATGGGCAGTTATGTGAGACCCATTCCCCACCACCCTTGCCAGGGCCCCAAGTTTGTAAATGGCTAGGAGGATTGCTCTCCCATTGTGTAAGATGCTCTCCTCTCCTGATTTCTACCCAGCTTACCCCTCTGCAATACAATCTCCAAGCCTTGGCTCCTTGGCCAGGGCCTTGAAACTCATGACCCAGTACTTTAACAACTGGAACTGGGTCTATGACAACATAATAGATCAGGATGAAAGCAAATTAAGTAAGTCAAGGAGAGAAGAGACAGAGAGAGAGAGACAAGAGAGAAAAGAGAGGAAGAGAGAGAAAAAGACAGATAGAAGTAGTAAAGAAAAAATAGTGTGCCCTATTCCTTTAAAAGCCAGGGTAAATTTAAAACCTATAATTGATAATTGAAGGTCTTCTCTGTGACCCTATAACACTCCAATACTACCTTGTTGTCAGTGTAAACAAGGGCATAGCCTGAAAACACTGAGACCACTGACAACCCATAGCCTTCCTATCAAAAATCCTTAACCCAGTAACCCACAGAAAAAGGCACATAGGATAAACAGGATCCATCTCTCATATTTCGTACCCGCAAGGACTTAATCCGGGGCAACAAACAGTTTAAGATCGATAATTAGGGCATATTCCTACAAGGGAAAGAAGGACAAAGGCCCTAGTGGGCAAAAACTCTATCTCGATCCTAACTCAAAAGGTTACCTACACCCTCTCCGAAAAAAATTTGCGTAAGAATTGTTGTTTATGGGAATGCATCTTGATGGGGCAGCTGGGTTGTTATGAAATACTCAGGAACCCAGCCCAGCTCTAGAACTCACCCTTGAGCGCAAAGGCAATGTTAGGCATGCTGGTAAAGGACTACTAGAATCCAGCAGCCCAGACCCCTTTCTTTGTGGTCATGAAAGGCGGGAAAAGGGGTGCAGGACTGCTACATTGGTGAGCGTAACTAATCCGATAAGCAGAGGTCCATGGGTAGTTACACACCCTGGAAAGGAATAAGCACTAGGACCACAGAGGACACTCTAGGGCTAATGCTCATCGGAAAACGACTAGAGGTGCTGGCATCCCTATGTTCTTTTTTCAGATGGAAGACATTCCCCCCAAGGCAAAAACGCCCCTAAGATGTATTCTGGAGAATTCGGCCCAGAGTGTATGTACCTTTTTCCCTGTCAGACTTGAAGCAAATTAAAATAGACCTAGGTAAATTCTCAGATAACCCTGATGGCTATATTGATGTTTTACAACGGTTAGAACAATGCTTTGATCTGACATAGAGAGATACAATGTTACTGCCAGATCAGACACTAACCACAAAAGAGAGAAGTGCCGCCATAACTGCAGCCCGAGAGTTTGGCAATCTCTGGTATCTCAGTCAGGTCAATGATAGGATGACAATAGAGGAAAGAGAACAATTCCCCACAGGCCAGCAGGCAGTTCCCAGCGTACACCCTCATTGGGACGCAGAATCAGAACATGGAGATTGGTGCCGCAGACATTTGCTAACTTGCGTGCTAGAAGGCTAAAAAAAACTAGGAAGAAGACTATGAATTATTCAATGATGTCCACTACAACACAGGGAAAGGGAGAAAAATCCTACGGCCTTTCTGGAGAGACTAAGGGAAGCATTGAGAAAGCATACCTCTCTGTCGCCTGACTCTATTGAAGGCCAACTAATCCTAAAGGATAAGTTTATCTCTCAGTCAGCTGCAGACATCAGAACAAAACTTCAAAAGTCCGCCTTAGGCCCGCAGCAAAACTTAGAAACGCTATTGAACTTGGCAACCTCGGTTTTTTGTAATAGAGATCAGGAGGAGCAGGCAGAATGGGATAAACGGGATAAGAAAAAGGCCACCGCTTTAGTCATGGCCTTCAGGCAAATGGACTTTGAAGGCTCTGGAACAGGGAAAGCCTGGGCAAATTGAATGCCTAATAGGGATTGCTTCCAGTATGGTTTACAAGGACATTTTTAAAAAGATTGTCTGAATAGAAATAAGCCGCCCCCTCATCCATGCCCCTTATGTCAAGGGAATCACTGGAAGGTCCACTGCCCCAGGGGACGAAGGTCCTGTGAGTCAGAAGCCACTAGCCAGATGATCCAGCAGCAGGACTGAGGGTGCCCAGGGCAAGCGCCAGCCCATGCCATCACCCTCACAGAGCCCCGGGTACGCTTGACCATTGAGGGCCAGGAAGTTAACTGTCACCTGGACACTGGCGCGGCTGTCTCAGTCCTACTCTCCTGTCCCGGACAACTGTCCTCCAGATCTGTCACTATCCGAGGGGATCCTAGGACAGGCAGTCACTATATACTTCTCCAAGCCACTAAGTTGTGACTGGCGAACTTTACTCTTTTCACATGCGTTTCTAATTATGCCTGAAAGCCCCGCTCCTTTGTTAGGGAGAGACATCCTAGGAAAAGCAGGGGCCGTTATACACTAGAATTAGGAGAAGGAAAAAGCGTAAATATATACACAGACTCTAGGTATGCTTACCTAGCTCTCCATGCCCATGCAACAATATGGAGAGAAAGGGAATTCCTAACTTCTGAGGGAACACCTATCAAACATCAGGAAGACATTAGGAGATTATTTTTGGCTGTACAGAAACCTAAAGAGGTGGCAGTTTTACACTGCTGGGGTCATCAGAAAGAAAAGAAAAGAAGTGGAAGGAAACCGCCAAGCGGATATTGAAGCCAAAAGAGTTGCAAGGTAGGACCTTCCATTAGAAATGCTTACAGAAGGACCCCTAGTATGGGGTAATCCCCTCCAGGAAACCAAGGCCCAGTACTCAGCAGAAGAAATAGAATGGGGAACCTCAAGAGGACATAGCTTCCTCCCCTCAGGATGGCTAGCCACTGAAGAAGGAAAAATACTTTTGCCTGCAGCTAACCAATGGAAATTACTTAAAACCCTTCACTAGACCCTTGACTTAGGCATTGATAGCACCCATCAGATGGCCAAATCATTATTTACTGGACCAGGCCTTTTCAAAACTATCAAGCAGATAGTCAGGGCCTGTGAAGTATGCCGAAGAAATAATCCCTGGCACTTCAGGCCTACATTTCAATCCCTGTATCTTTAACCTTCTTGTTAAGTTTGTCTCTTCCAGAATCAAAGCTGTAAAACTACAAATCGTTCTTCAAATGGAACCCCAGATGCAGTCCATGACTAAGATCTACTGCGGACCCCTGGAACAGCCTGCTAGCCCATGCTCCGATGTTAATGACATCGAAGGCACTCCTCCTGAGGAAATCTCAACTGCACGACCCCTATGATGCCCCAATACAGGAGGAAGCACTTAAGAGCAGTCGTCGGCCAACCTCCCCAAAAGCACTTGGGTTTTACTGTTGAGAGGGGGTACTGAGAGACAGGACTAGCTGGATTTCCTAGGCCGACTAAGAATTCCTAAGCTGGGAAAGGTGACCACACCTACCTTTAAACACGGGGCTTGTAACTCAGCTCACACCTGACCAATCAGGTAGTAAAGAGGGCTCACTAAAATATAAATTAGGCTACAGCACGAGGTAAAGAAATAGTCAAATCATATATCGCCTGAGAGCACAGAGGGAGGGACAATGATCAGGATATAAACTCAGGCATTTGAGCAGGGAGCGGCAACCCCCTTTGGGTCCCCTCCTGTTGTATGGGGGCTCTGTTTTCACTCTATTAATCTTGCAAATGAAAAAAAAAAAAAAAGGCAGAGGGAGAATTCATTCTCTCTTGAGCTAGGACATGCATCTTCTCCTGCCCTTGGATACTGGGGATCCTGATCCTCAGGCCTTCAAACTCCAGGACTTATACCAGTGGCTTCCCACACCCCAGTTCTCAGTCCTTTGGCCTCAAACTGAGAGTTACACTATCACTTCCCCTGGTTCTCAGGCCTTCAGACTCAGGCTGAGTTACACCACCAGCTTCCCTGGTTCTCCATCTTACAGAGAGCATATCATGGGACTTCTCAGCTCCCATAATTACATTAGCCAATTCCCATAGTAAATCCCCTCTTGTCTATCTATATATATTCTATTGGTTCTATTTCTCCAGAAAACTCTAACTTATCAAACAGTAATTGCACTTCTAAAACCCCATACTACAGAAATGCTTAACCATGTGGACAAAGATATACACAAAAGGATGTTCACTGAATCACTAGTTTTAACAGCAAAACTTTAGGAAACAAACAAAATGTCTATCAATAGGAGAATGGTTACATAAATTACATTACATCTCTACCATGAAATACGACGCAAAAGTGTTTTCACTCAAGAGAGCGGAAGAGTGACTTGGTCTGTTGTATTTTAAAATACAACAGACCTCTAATATATTGAGGGTGGCCTGTCATAGGATGGAGAGGGAGCAATGGCAGATAGAGAAGATCGGTTAAGATGCTATTATAGCAACGCAGACAAGAGATGTGGCTCTGACAAAGGTGTTAATAGTAGTGAGAAGTGATCTGACTGTGTGTGTGTGTGTGTGTGTATACATACACACAAATATAGACATACACATACACAAATTTGCTGACTGACTAGTGAGAAATATGAGAAAAAGGAATTAATGATGGCCCAGTTTCTGGCCTGAGCTGGAACAACAGAATATTTCTATCTAACAGATGAAAAAACTAAACCTCTTAGAGGTTAAAAAACCTGTCCAAAGTCACACCAATAAAATGGTAGAGTCACTAGAATCCAGGTCCTTCTGACCGTAACTCTTAATCACTATGCTACAGTGATTTGTTTGTCTAAGGAACTTCAGCATCTGTTACTGTGCCCAGTATTAGTGCATATTTTCTCATTTAACATGAACTAATTAAAAATACTATGAGCTAGATCATTTATTAGCCAAATAACAGTACTTTTTAGCTATATGCTTAATAATTATAAGATTTTTAAGTGACTTTTAGTCAGCAAATGACTTACTATTGAATGGCATTAATTGCCAGTGAAGATCATTACTGCCCTCCAGGACGACAAGCTTCATAAAATCTCAACACCCATTACACCCAACCTCCAATACAGGAGAGAAGACAAGTAAATTTGTTATCTGTGCTAATATGTTAAACAGAAAACTAAAATGAGATACATAAGAAATACAAAAATACATATGCATATTAAACTTCTATGTAATCTACACCACACTTGAATGCTCTTCTCCAACTTGAGTCAGAAGACCATGTATGGTACTCAGAATGGATTCCAAATCTAAATTGAAGACACAGTAAAGCAAAACTCTTCTAACCATTTTAGATATTTCCATTTTATTTGTGTAGGCCTACATACCTTCTTATTTTGGTGCACTAATTATCTTTTAGGAATCTCTGACAGTGTATTAATATTAGATAAACCTCAGGGAGGTAGGAAAATTATATAATAAAAGACAGCAGGTGTGGTGCATCACACCTGTAATCCCAGCACTTTGGGAAGCCAAGGCAGGAGGATCACTTGAGCCAAGGGTTTGAGACCAGCCTTGGCAACAAAGTGAGACAGTTAGCCAGGCACTGGTGGTGTGCACCTGTAGTCCCAGCTACTTGGGAGGCTGAGGCAGGAGAACCGCTTGAATCTGGGAGGTGGAGGTGGCAGTGAGCTGAGATCGCACCACTGCACTCCTACCTGGGCGACAGAGCAAAACTCTGTCTCAGAAAAAAAGGAAATACAGTTGGGCCTCTGTATGCATGGGTTTTGCACCTGCAGATTCAACCAACTGGGATGAAAGATAATTGCATTTGTGGGATGTGGAACCCACAGATACAGACAATTGACTTTTTGTATGTGTGTACAGGACATTTTCCTATCTTCAGGATAGACTGCAGCACTTGAGGAGCATCCATGAATTTTGGTGTCCGTGGACATTTTGGAACCAACTCCCTGTAGATACGGCAGGGCAACTGTAGAGATGAATTTAACAGCCAGTTCAAATGCCTTTAGTCAAAAGCATGCCCAAGTTTACTCAGCAGATGAAAAAAAATCTGTAACATAAACTACGCTATTCCGATATGAAGAAGAGATGTAACAGTATATTGGAAACGAGTTTTTTGCCTAAAAAAGGGTATTCAAACTCATGTCTTTGTTACTACAAATAGTTTGGGAACTCAAGCTTTATAGTTAACTTCAAACAGATTCTGAAAACATATCTTAAGCATTTGAAATTAGAGGAATAACATCTGTTTTTCCAGTATCTTCAAACACTCAACTATAATAGTCACTAGACACTTGAACACGTGATTTTAAAAACAATCATGACAAATTTCCTGCATTATGATTTACGGAGTTTAGCCTTACCATCTCTTACCTGTTAAGACAAAAAAAAGAAAAAAACAAAACAACAACAAAAAAAACATCTACCACTACCAAAAACAAGATTATTTCCTTTCCCGTCCAGCAGGTAACAAATTAGTAGTTCTGATGGGCTATGGACCCAGAAGTCTACATTTTAAGGACCTATACCTGGTGATGATAAGTATGCAGAGAAAAGGGTCTGAATTTCCATGATCAATGAAATGAAATTGGTTCTGAGTGTTACAATGCAGAGTATTATAGTCAATCTCAGTTTAACTGAATGCTATAAATTCATTCAATTAAATGTCAGAAGCATGGTATGAGAGAAAAAAAAAGGGATTTAGAATCAGAGAAATGGGTTCAAATCAAATACCCTAGTTTATTATGTAACCTTTTACAAGTCAACTTCTCTGAGCCTTGGTCTTTTCACCAATAAAATGAGGATAATACTGCCTCTAACACCACTTTTATAAATATTAAAGAAGATAAATTGAGCATGTGGCACAATGACTATTACAAAGCAATGCTCAGTCACCATCTGTTTTCTTCCTACCCCCTCTCTACTAAATGTCAGAATCTCGCCTTTAGTCAATGCCCTTCACTCAGTAGTGTGCTGGATAACTTTTAATAACTAGCTGTCCAGGGGGAAGAAAGCCCAGTTTATAGCACTGGTTTGTAGCACTGGCTTATTTCTGTGGTGTAAATACTCCTACCATGGCTGATCCCAAGCATGAAGTCACTGAATGTAGAGATGTGAAGAGATGTGCAGTAGCACACAATTTTTCTCTATCCCATCTGTTTTATTATCTCTACTTTGTTTTATTTTCTTCATAACACTTTTACCTTTTTAAATTATCTTGTTTAATTGTTTAGATATTTGTCATCTGTTTCCCCTGACAAGAAAAAGCATCAGGAAGGCAGGCATCTTGTCTCATGCTAAGTAGTTGTAAAGATTCCCAAAAGTATTAAAAAGTGTTTAAAAAGAAAAAGACTAATTCAATCAAAACACATCCTCAATTTCAGTACAATTGCTCTTTCTGTTTGGTAAAGGAAGAAAGAATAAACATGACCAGTAACTACCACATGCTTAAATTCAAACAGCAGACTACTTCTCCCATATCACCTAGCTCAGTCAATAAAAAGAGACCAGACAGAGGCACTTCCATATAAGATGTCTAACTAGAATATCATACTGATTGAATCCAAGGCAGGCAATCTTACTATCCTTAATAAACAAATTCAGGCAGTTATGACTATAGAAAGGGAAACAAATACTACTGTTAATAAGTTATATATTATACTTTTTTATGTTTTATTAATCCAGCTTGTAGGCAAAGCCTCCATACCTTGAATTTACTTTACCTGCATTAATTAACATCTGCAAACATTCTACAGAGTTGTGATAAGCTGCTTCATGAATTGGCATCCATCCCCTGTTATCAGCAACATCGACACTTCGGCCCTTTTTGAGCAGTTTCCTTAAGACTTTAACATTGCCTTCCCTGGCAGCAAGTCCAACTGTAGAGCACGTGTCCACGTAAGCCTCTGTAAAATCCATTTGTTTGACCAGTCTACAAAACAAGGTAGAAGGATAATACTATAGTCAATAAAACAACACTTCACTCCTAGAGGTCAGCAGATCACGGTGGGCCTGTCTAGTATCTCTCACATGACTGACGAAGAAGGGCCCACAATACAGAAAGTGACTGCCATGACACAGTCTCTGCTGCTGCCTAAACCAGGAAGTCTCTCTGTTTGGCAGATTAGAATTCCTTGTGGAATGTTCCTACTAAAAACATGAAGGGACTTTTAAGTGTTCTATCTTTCCTCCTCTGGAAATGTTTGAGGAGTAAGCTTCTGCTCCTGTTCACACCCCACCACAACACACTCTTTGGTGCTCCATTGATAAGAGCACCTCTGCTTAATCCCCAGTGTACACTACACTATGCAGAGACAGCCATTCAACTACCAGCAATGCTCAGCCTCAATATATAGCCCTCTATAGGAAACAACTAAACCCAAAGAGGCCAGAAAAGCAGTGAAAGATAGGTGTCATTCTAGTCTTCCTGCACCTGCTGGTCCTTTCCAGAAGAGGTTAAACACTCAGGTTCTCTATGCTTGACCAAATAGACCCACTGACTGAGCATACTGAAACCAACAGAGAACACCATAAAGAGATGAGCCTGGTTTTCCTACATAGCCCAGAAAGTTCTTAACAGAGTTCTTGCTCACATCATCATCTCCCTCCAATGCTCACTTCAAGTTCCCCTCCACTCAGAGTCCAGTATAGCTCTCATGTGACTCTCTCAAAGACACAATTTCTTGTTAGTGACTCTATGAAGCAGTTTGGATATGGAATACATATTTGATTACAAAACTACTGTTAATTTTCTTAGATGTGATAACGGCATCACCGTTATTAGGAGAATGTCCTTATTCTTTTTTTTTTAGGGAACTTGTTCTAGGATGAATGTCCTTATTCTTATAAGACACGTGTAGAGTATGTGGCAGTAAAATGTCATAACACATGCAACTTCAAATGTTTCCATTTAAAAGTATAAATAAAGTAAAAAGGAAGTAAAGCAACTGTGCAAAATGGTAATTATTGGATCTAGATGAAAGGTATTGGTCATTACACTCTTTTTATCTGAGTTTTCTGTATATTCAAAATTTTTCAAAAAAGAAGGGTTAGTAACCAAGTCAGGCAATTTGAAACTACAACTTAGAGAAAATAGGAAAAGACTTGGTTTTTTTGTTTGTTTGGTAGCAGCTTCCTGCTGATTTCTTTATAAGAAAACAAATAATACCCCTTGAATCTGAGTGTTTTAGCATTCAAGACCATAGTATAAAAATCTTCAAGAAAGAACAATCACTTGGTAAGGCTTCTGTTTTCACACACACAGAGACACAGCCACGATAGTTGAAGCGAATTTCCTAAACAATATTTTGCAGCAAGAGCTCAAATGAGCAGATCTTCAAAAATTTTAGGATCCCTGACCCCTTGGAGAAACTTATGAAAGCTGTAGTTTCCCCCTAGAAAAGTGTACACCTCAAATTTTGTACACAAATTCAGGTTCCCCAGCTCGTTTCCAAATGGCCTTTACAGGGGCCCCAAGTTAAGAACATTTGCCTGCTCTTTTCTGAACAAGCCACTGATAATACTAAAGATGAATAAACTTGTGTAAAATTTAAATATATAAATAATTCCCATTGAAATGACAGCTACTCTTTCACAGGCGTAAACTTCTATTGTAAACTTTCTGCTTTTATTTGAAAGGCAAAAGACTTTTTTTTTCAGGACATAAAATCGAATATGGATTACATTCCTCCGGCTGCTGTTATATAGGCAAAAATCTAATTTCCAAAGCAGAACAAAACGTGTTTCTAGGTGCTGCCTGCGGTGCTGGTACACCGCCTCCGTATCTGGACACGAGTGACGACTCCAGCTCTTTTCTCCTTCCTCGCCCCCGTTAGAAATAAGCCCGGTTCCAATTTCAGAGCCAAATAGCTCCAAAAAGCATTGTGGGTATTGTAGTTTTCTGCACACGCGCACTAAAGGTAGGTTAGGGTGATTTACGGAGCCTGCAAAAGAATCCATTCCTTACTACACCGAAGGTCAATGTCTCTTGACACCCTAATCAAGGAAATAAAATAAAGCTGACTGAGATCCGCTCGGGAAACCTTTCTGGATCTAAACTCCCAGGGGGCTTTGCGCCCCAAGTGGCCATCGCGCCTGCGCCCCGCGCAGCCGGTTACTCGCTTACCGGAGGCTTCAGTCCCCGGCGGCGCGGCGACAGCTAGGGTTCACGGCCGCTGTGGCAGAGGAGCCGCGAAAAGATGTGGGTTTTTGGTTACGGGTCCCTGATCTGGAAGGTGGATTTCCCCTATCAGGACAAGCTGGTCGGATACATCACAAACTACAGCAGGCGCTTCTGGCAGGGCAGCACGGACCACCGCGGGGTCCCTGGCAAGGTGAGGTGCCGGTCAGCTCCCCACACTTACTGCCCCCGGACCCCTGCTCCCCAACTCCACACACAGCACCCACACCCTAGGGAACCACACCTTAGTGCTTCATGGGGGCCAAGCACGTGGCTTGGGGTAACACTTATTTCTGTAGATTTTCCCTGCCACCTGCCCGCCATCTCTAACCCGGCCCGGGCACTCCTTCCGAAGCTGCTTAAGATGCCAGCGGTTAGTTTCTAGAGACGGCGAGAAGCGCGGGCACAGGCGCACGAGCTCGCACCAGGCTGAGTGCGGAGATGGGGACTCCATTTCTCCGCAACCTCTGCCAAAAAAAAAAAATCCCACTGGCGGGAAGATGAATGTTCATGTCACCACAGAGTTCAAATGGTAAAATTAAGTTGCAAATTCAGCTTTTTAGCAATTAAATTTGTTGGCATTTCTGCATTCTAGCCGACTTTCATGGGCTTGCGATTAAACGTGCATGTTACTTCTAGGATTTCTTTACATCTTTCAAAAGTTTTATTTTCTGACACCTAGGATTGCAGAACGAGTTTCCAAAATTTTCGCTGGTTATTAAGGAACTCACTTTGGTTTTCAGGTACTAGTGAAGTTAAATGAAGTTCTGGTTATATGAGTAACACAGTACCAAACTCATTACTATATCCAGCATGATTTTAATGTCACTTTCTTGATGGTTCTCATAATGTGAAATGTAAGTTCATTGATCCACTTTTCAGTCAGTCATACAAAGACATTAATCTCAATATAGGTATAGAGAATTAGCAGCAGCTCACTGCTTATGCAAATCAGCTTTGTACTGGCTACAAAACAACTAATCCATAAAGAAAACTAAGATTGAGGTAACTAATAATTTGGAAATTGGTCAATGGAAAGGGGAAAAGGTCAAGGCTCTAAAGTAGTTTGCACCTGCTCATAAGAGAGACATGGGATTAAAATCACGAAAAGAACCTGAGTTAGAAACCATTCTATCTCAACTAGAGTTGGTCATTTAAGAACTTGGCTTTTAAGTAGACTATACTGGCCTATTGGGACACAATGACCTGAAAAGGGGCAAATGGCTTAGGGTAAATGCACATTTATAGATGAACAGAAATGTCATGGCCAAAGTATCTCCAAGAATGTTCTAAAACAATATTCAAGACATTAAAGAACTAAGCTAAATTAAATGGCTTCTGAGTTGTCAGTTTTGGCTGGGCCCGGTAGCTCATGCCTCTGATCTCAACACTTTGGAAGTTTGAGCCAGGACTGCTAGAGGCCACGAGTTTGAGAGTTGTCAGTTTTGATATGAATATTTAAAATTGCCATTCCGAAAAGAAAACCTTTAGCCCAGGCTCCAATTATAATGACCAAGTATTAAATATTTATGTATGTGGCTATAACAACATACTTTACTACTCTAGTCTTGACCAAAATGTACAGTGTGTTACAAAACACATTGAGATATGTATGCTGTCAGAATACACTGATGATTAGAAATTGCCTAGTCAACACAACAGTCCGTGATTCTTTAAAAGGAGAAAGGGGATGGCCAGGCGTGGTGGTTCCCGCCTATAATCCCAGCACTTTAGGAGGCCTAGGCGGGTGGATCACCTGAGGTCGGGAATTCAACACCATGACCAACATGGAGAAACCCCATCTCTACTAAAAATACAAAATTAGCCGGGCATGGTGGCGCACGCTGGTAGAGTCCTAGCTACTCTGGAGGCTGAGGCAGGAGAATCGCTTGTACCCGGGAGGCAGAGGTTGCGGTGAGCCGAGATTGCGCCACTGCACTCCAGCCTGAGCAACAGGAGTGAAACTCCGTCTCAAAAAAAAAAAAAAGGGCTAAAAAAAGGTGTCTTTCTGAGCACCTAAGACTCAGAATTCTAACTGCACTTAATACCATACATCTTAGCCCATATCTTAGCTCTATTTATTTCACATGTTAGTTTGCATTCTAGAATGACAATATAAGCTACTGGAACCAAGAATCAAGATTTCATCATCTCCACAGCACACAGTACGTATTCATAAATAACTTCTAATTCACTTTGAAATTGAAAATAATATGGCATTATCTACTTGACCCTCACCAATATATATATCCTCACTGTAGCATTATCTTAAAAAGAAAACAAGTCAGAAATCTAAATGTCCAAGAACACAGGAATGTTTATAGTTCATCAATGACACAATATTATGCAACTATTAAAATGAGAAGACTAACAGGAAAATTAAATGAGAAATCATAATCCAAAATCCCATGTGTTCCATGATTACGAATTATCTATACTAACAGATAAAGACTAGAAGGAAATAGCAACAAAGATGACACAAATGCCTGATTTAGGCTCGCTATGTGCCAGACATTGGGCATACAAGTAGGTAAAATTGTGGCTTATGACTCAACATTCCCATGAATGATATTAAGGTATCAGTACACACACAGCCTTTGGTACTCTGTGGACGAAGTTTACTTAAAAAAAAAAAAAAAGCTTGCAGGCACTGATAGGTGTCACCTTTGTGCCTTAAATTATGGAACATTCCAAGTCTGGACTTTCTCTAAGGCTTTCCATTTATAAACAAAGACTGTTTTATCAGTCTTTGAAATGGGAGAACAAATAAAACTTGTTTTGGCTTCATAATATATCATTTCAACCTCAAGTTGAATAGTAAAAAGTGAAGCTTTCCATAAAATTGTTAACTGACCTGTGTTAAAACCAAAATGGGAAAATAAAATTGCCTAGAACACAGGTGGTCTGATTGTCCCATACAAGAACTACACGAATAGGTCAGTTCTAATGCTGACCCTTCAACAGGGCAAAGTAAAGTTCATTTATGAATGTAAAAGGAATGCCTACCTTGAAGCACCATTACCATATACAGAAAGGTAAGAACACTTCATAACTCAGAAGTGTAAATCACTCATTCTCTCGCACTTAAAACCTCTTAATATCCCCTGGTAACAGTGGTTCTTAAAGTATGAGCCCCAAAACAATTTCTGAAATCAGCGGGAAAGTTGTTACAAATGCAAATTCTTAGACAGCTCCAGACCTACAGAATCAAAAACTCGGGAGGTGTGGCCTAACAATGTGTTTGTCAAGCCCTCTAGGTCATTTTGATCCACTAAATTTGAAAGTCACTTCCCTATATATAGGAAAGCACCCCTTATGTCATATGTTTTTTTCCCTAATAAAACTATAGGCCGGGCGCGGTGGCTCACGCCTGTAATCCCAGCACTTTGGGAGGCCGAGGCGGGTGGATTACCTAAGGTCAGGAGTTCGATACCAGCCTGGCCAACATGGTGAAACCCCTGTCTCTACTAAAAATACAAAAATTAGCTGGGCGTGGTGGTGGGCACCTCTAATCCCAACTACTCAGGAGGCTAAGGTGAGAGAATCACTTGAACCCGAGAGTTGGAGGTTGCAGTGAGCCAAGATCGCACCACTGCACTCCAGCCTGGGCTTGTTGAACAAAACTCTGTCTCAAAAAATAAAAATAAATAAATAAAACTATAACATTCTTTTTTCCTAAGGGAAAAACCAGAATATTTATAATTACTGCTTCCATTTGCCTTTCATTTTAGATGACCTTTAGTTACTGGTATGTTTTCCAATATATCCATGTAAAGTGAACATAATATACCTAATACGTATAAATTGATGGAAATCTTTTAGAAAGGCCAACATAGTCTCTAGATAAGGTAGGTTCTCTTAATTCATTTTAGCTTTAACATAAAAAAACTATGCTTAAGAAATAGTGCTTATGAGCAAATATAGTTCAAATATTCCATGTCAAAAATGTTGCTAATGCTCAGCTACTTAGTGAACTTTATTAATTCAGAAAAAAAATTTTTTTACCTTTTTTAAAACAGCCTGGAAGAGTTGTGACTCTTGTTGAAGATCCTGCGGTATGGTATAAATATTCTTTTTTGTATAATTTTAATTTTATAAAATGTTGCAATGTTTCTGTTTCAATTTGATTAACAATCATCACAGATAATTTGAACTACCCTAAATTTAGAATTCTTCTCTGTATTTGTGGGGTTTTTTTGTGTTTGTGAAAAATGAGGCCAATAAGAAAAGTTAGAACAGAGTGCAAGGTAGACAACAATGTACAGACAAATGGCACGTCGTTTTCGTTTTTGTGGGGTTTTTTTTTTGAGACAGAGTCTAGCTCTGTCGCCCAGGCTGAAGTGCAATGGCGCGATCTCGGCTCACTGCAAGCTCCGCCTCCCGGGTTCACGCCATTCTCCTGCCTCAGCCTCCTGAGTAGCTGGGACTACAAGCGCCCGCCACCACGCCCGGCTAATTTTTTGTATTTTTAGTAGAGACGGGGTTTCACCGTGTTAGCCAGGATGGTCTCGATCTCCTGACCTCGTGATCCGCCCGCCTTGGCCTCCCAAAGTGCTGGGATTACAGGCATGAGCCACCATGCCCGGCTGTGGGGTTTTTTTAAAAACAAGTTTATTAACTAAGAATTTTGTGGTCCCCTTTGACATTAATAGAAATACCCGCCCCCGACAGCCAGACTACCACCGAGAATTAAATGGAACCCCTAAAAGCTCTCTTCACTTTTGCTACCAGTCTCATTTTCAGCAGAAATCTAAGTGAGGAATTCTTATTTTCTTTATTGCTTAATTGTATCAATAGCACCTGTGTGTTTTGTTTTGTATTTTTGTTTTTAAGTTCAGGAGTACATGTGCAGGATGTGCAAGTTTGTTACATAGGTAAACATGTGTCATGGGGGTTTGTTGTACAGATTATTTCATCACCCAGGTATTAATATTAAGCCTAGTATCGATTAGTTATTTTTCTAGATCCTCTCCCTCCTCCCACCCTCCACCCTCCCGTAGACCTCAGTAGCACCTGTGATTTTAAAACTGGTTTGGAGCACCAGAAAGTTTTATTTAACCAACAATCCTCAGTTTCTTAAATATTTTCAATCATTTTATTGGGGTACAGATTCAGAATTTTATATTGTGAAATTAAATGTTTAACTTTGGAAAGGACTTTAATAAACAAAAATCAAGCAGTTAGTAATGGTAGATAAACAATGGTGTGGATTAGGAAATGCTTTCATAACTGATACTATGAAAAGCATTTATAAAAAAGAGCTTCAATTTGGTAACTAATAACTCCTAATTAAACAGTTAATAAACAAATGGCACTTTGTTTCTAGAATTTTTTAATGAGCAAGTGAAAGGCTCATATTTTTCATTTCAGTCCCGTTATTAAAGAAAAAGACCAAATTAAAAAAAAAATTTTTTTAAGATAAAATATCTTGCTGTGCCTATGCTACAAAGAAATTATTCACAATGGAGATTTTAAAGTGCTTATTTCCTTTATTGTTTAGTATGTTCTTCTGTGCACTTTAAGTGAAGAAAAACTGTATTGACTTTTATTTATTTTTTATTTTTTTGAGACAGTCTCACTCTATCACCCAGGCTAGAGTTCAGTGGCATGATCTCGGCTCACTGCCACCTCTGCCACCCGGGTTCAAGCAATCCTCCTGCCTCAGCCTCCCGAGTAGCTGGGATTACAAGTGCCTGCCACCGTGCCTGACTAATTTTTGTATTTTTAGTAAAGACAGGGTTTCACCATCTTGGCCAGGCTGGTCTTCCACTCCTGACCTCGTGATCCATTCACCTCGGCCTCCCAAAGTGCTGGTATTACAGGCATGAGCCACCGCTCCTGGCCCACTTTTAAAAATATACAAGATACAGGCAGGCATGGTGGCTCACGCCTGTAATTCCAGCACACTGGGAGGCCGAGGCAGGTGGATCAGTTGAGGTCAGGAGTTTGAGACCAGCCTGGCCAACATGACAAAACCCCTTCTCTACTAAAAATACAAAAATCAGCTGGGCATGGTGGTGCATTCCTGTAATCCCAGTCACTCGAGAGGCTGAGGCAGGAGAATAGCTTGAACCCGGGAGGCTGAGGTTGCAGTGGGCCAAGATCGTGCCACTGCACTGCAGCCTGGGCAACAGATAAGACTTCATCTCAAAAACAAACAGAAAAGAATATATGAGATACTCTCTTAGATCACAACCTATCTTCACCTATTTTAATTAGCCTTATAAATACCAGTGTGTATTCTTTTCATTTTTCAACAGGGATGTGTATGGGGTGTTGCTTACAGATTGCCAGTAGGAAAGGAAGAAGAAGTAAAAGCATACCTTGACTTCAGAGAGAAAGGAGGCTACAGAACCACAACAGTCATTTTTTACCCAAAAGATCTCACAACAAAACCATTCAATGTATTGCTATATATTGGAACATGTGATAATCCTAATTATCTTGGTCCTGCACCTCTGGAAGACATTGCTGAACAAATTTTTAATGCAGCTGGTCCAAGTGGAAGAAATACAGAATATCTTTTTGAACTTGCAAATTCTATTAGGAACCTTGTGCCAGAAGAAGCAGATGAGCATCTTTTCGCTTTGGAAAAATTAGTAAAGGAACGTTTAGAAGGGAAACAGAACCTCAGTTGCATATAAAGAACTAATCATTGACTTTTCTAAACAAGCAGAGCTTTTAGTCTTCAGAGAATTATTTCAGTGCACAATGACAATATGATTTGGAAATACGTTTACTTAAAGATCTTATTTTTAATGTAGTGAGGATATTATCTAAATTTATATTTTAACTGGAAATGTCCTGAAACACATATATTCAAAAGACTAGGATACAGTGAAAGAAAAATTCAAATTTTAATAACACAGATTTCCTAACTTTATGTTATTGAACACTTACTCTCTAGAAGTGAGTTCTTTAGAAAAATAGTGAAGGACTCAGTACAGTCTTGTTTTTATCAGAGTGACAATAATCCTGTTTCATATCCTAATACTATTTTGAAGTTCTAAAGAATTAAACCAAAATTCCAATAAATATAAGGTTATGCCTTCAATATATTCCTATACAATTCTGTAACCATGGTTTAAAATACACAAGCTTAAAATAACATGATTAGAAATACACAATAATATGAACAGTATTTCAGCCTTAATTGTGAATTTCCTTGTTATTCAGGTATTAAATGAAACCCTTTCAGTTTTAAGCCAAAAATTGGCATTTTTTAAATACAAAAATTTCCTTGGAATTATAATGTACTGTACCTCTTCTTTTTTTAAATAAAGGCATTTTACTATATGGAAAATAACTCACTAAAGCATAAATTACATTATACAAATCATGATCACTAATGATGTAGTCTGTCATTCACTTTGTATTAATCTTATACCAAAACTAAAAATATGGGCTGATACTACAAATTAATGGCACATATAATGAAAATTTAGTTTTTAAAACAGCTTTTGGAATTGTCTCTCTGTCACTCTCTCGATTTATATGTGTGTGTGTGTGTGTGCGTGTGTGTGTGTGTAATTTTTTTTTTTCTTTGCAGCCTGCGTCTGGCCATCTCACAGGCTGGAAACTGTAACCTCTGGCAGAGGCCAAGAACAGGCATCTCCTGGAATTATAATTTTGTTTTGTTTTTTGAGACGGAGTATCGCTCTGTTGCCTAGGCTGGAGTGCAGTGGTGCCAACCTCAGCTCACTGCAGCCTTCACCTCCCAGGTTCAAGGAATTCTCCTGCCTCAGCCTCCCAGGTAGCTGGGATTACAGGCATGTGCCACCACGCCCGGCTAATTTTTGTATTTTTAGTAGAGATAGGGTTTCATCATGTTGGCCAAGCTGGTCTCAAACTCCTGACATCAGGTGATCCACCAGCCTCAGCCTCCCAAAGTGCTAGGATTACAGGTGTGAGCTACCGCGCCCGGCCTATAATTTTTTATTTGTATAAATTTATGGGTTACAAGTGCCATTTTGTTACATGCATAGATTGTATTTTTTAAGAAGTGGCATTACCTGATTATTTGTACATAACTTTTTCTTTATCTTGTCACCTAAAGAAGAGTATCAGTTGGGTGTATGCTGCTACTCAACTAGGAAACAAGTTATTAACTCACACAGAATTAACTTTGATTCATACTATTCAGGTTATTCCTGATTATAGGTTATTTCTTTCTCAATAGGGCATATAATCTCTCTAGAATCTTCCCCCATAAAAAGTTCAGTATAAAACTAAATGTAATATACTTACTAAAAGCTCCTTAAACCCAGGCATGACGACTAATTAGTACAGAAGTTTTTCACATAAAGCTGTCCTACATGTCCTTTTCATGTTTTCCTATTTATTAACATCTTAGTAATTTACTCAGCTACATAACTACTTTAAATATCTTCCAACATTTTAAATATTAGTTTTCCAGAAGGCATTTCACTTGTCCTGTAAAACAGAAAGGGTGATAAATTTATTAATGAATATCTCATAAGGATGTGCTACGCACTTTACATATCGAGGCATACGTCCTCATTTTCTGGATAATTCCTCTAGCTTGTTTCCATTGTAACTTGCACTCAGTTACGCATCTAACAAATGGCTAAAATCCAGCTTGCTCTGACTTTGGAGCCCAGGATTCTTCCATAACATGTTTTTAAAAACCCCTATGAACTTAATTTTTCTTACTACCCGGCTTGTTTTTTCAGAAGGTAAACAAGATTAATGATTAATTTCATGTGTATAAATAGTATGTAACTGGTTACATAAAGATGTTCGAGTTAATTTTGACAGATGTATATATATTCTCACAAATATAATGAGCCTATCCAAGATTGACATGCTCAGAATCATGTTAGTCAATGCAGAGATCTAGTTTTTCATTTTACAAAGTCCAAAGGAGTGTGTGACTCCCCAAAGTCATTAACACTTAATAACTAGCTTACAAAGTATCAAGAGGGAGGGATTACTTTGGGATCCCCATTTATACATCTTTCTAGGTTTTCCATTAGAAGTTAAACTAGAAGATTTGTGAATATACACGTGATATACCATCATCATTTACAGGGAGATCGTGTTCTAACAGCCCAGGGAAGGGATATTCATTTTCGTTAGGATGGAGAGAAACCTGACGGAAACGGCAAAGTTAAATTCTAATATCAGAAGCTAAGGTTTGGAGCCTCCAAGCTAGGAAGATACAGAACTCTGGTGCCAAATTACTTACATATTTTCGTTTTCTTAGCAAAGCTCAAGTCTCTCTTTACAGCTCTCAGATCTCACTTTCAAAACATTTTCTCTCCTGCCCTAATTACATACAACACAAAACTCAGATTCTCATTCCTCACAGTAGAAATACTAGGTAGGTGTTCAGTTTTAGAAATTCAAGAAAAGTGTAAGTGTGAACCCTACATTTAGAAAAGAAACTAAAATTTCCTTTTAAATCTCAGATTTTTAGAAATTGGTCTTTGTACTCCTACTCCAGACCACTATTACAATACTTTTCCCCACTCCCAAACAATACATTCACTCACTCTTCAATTTACCAAGAACTGTAAGCATCTAGATGCCACTGTCTCCATATATAAAGTTATCATTTAGGGAAACAAAGGTTATGATGATGTCAACTCTGAATATTTAAAAGCATGAACATGACTCATTTTGTTGTGACTGACTTTAAAAGTTTGACCATTGTCTATTAATATGTATTTATCTTAAATGGGAAAATAATTTTCTAATCAAGTACCTGAAATGCGTATTATTATACATCTTGAAAGTGCCTATTTACTTTTTTTTTTTGAGATGGAGTCTCGCTCTTTTGCCCAGGCTGGAGTGCAGTGGCGCTACCTCGGCTCACTGCAAGCTCCACCTCCTGGGTTCACGCCATTCTGCTGCCTCACCCTCCCGAGCAGCTGGGACTACAGGCGCCTGCCACTGCGCCCGGCTAATTTTTTGTATTTTTAGTAGAGACGGGGTTTCACCATGTTAGCCAGGATGGTCTCGCTCTCCTGACCTCGTGATCCGCCCACCTCAGCCTCCCAAAGTGCTGGGATTACAGGCGTAAGCCACCGTGCCCGGCCTACTTTTAATATATGTAAAACATTACACAGTGACTGATATACTCAATAAATATTATTTAAAATATATCACATATTCAGAGTATCACATATTCAGAGTATCATGGGTTCAGTATGTCTTCAAGATTCCTAATGATTACAATCATGCCAGAACCATATTTGGTCTATTAGATATTTTTCAAACATTTTCCAGTCAACATTTCGTTATATTAGATTTCTCTTTTCCATAGATACATCTTGTTTTTAAATTACAAATTCAGAGAATACTCTCTCAATGAGTAACTGCATAACCTTACATCCTGGGTAGTTGTGAATATCAATGTAAGCATCATATTTGTAATTTACCATGCCTGGTTCTTTCTTTCCAGGCAATTAGATGATAAATGTGCTTTAAAATTCTCTTTCATCATATCACACTAAAACTATCAAATGTTCCTGCTATGCCTATCTTTTTTCAGCAAAAATACTCACTGCATTGTCTATTAATTTATTCAGCTTTTAGCAATCTATTTTTATGGATTTCTAAAACCTTGAATTTGGCCAGTGTACTGGCTCACACCTGTCATCATAGTACTCTGGGGTGCTGTGATGGGATGCTGTGAAGGGAGGATCACTTCAGGCTAGGAGCTACAGACCAGCCAGAGCAACAGAGGAGCACCATCTCTATAAAAAATTTAGAAATTAGCCAGGTGTAGTGGCATGCACTTGTAGGCCCAGCTACTCAGGAGGCTGAGGCAGACGTATCACCTGAACCCAGGAGTTTGAGGCTGCAGTGAGCCATGATCACACCACTGCACTCCAGGCTGGGCAACAGAGCAAGACCCTGTCTCAAAAAGCTAAAATAAAACCTTGAATTCACTCTAAGCATATATTATAGACTCAAAGATTTTGTAATCCTGTGGCTATTATGTCGAAGAATTTTAACTCTTCCAAAGACAACTAAAATACTAAAATTTTTCTTCTGTATGCCAAATTTATACGCTGAAAATTAGCTTTACTGGATTTCAGGGGCTTTTCATTCTTATGGTTCATTTTACCTTTCTAAAATACTATATTTCAGTTTCATTTTCTTGGTTGTTTTACTTAATTGTACTGAGCCTCCTTCTCTTTATAAATGGTTCGCTCACACATGTACACACACTGTAACTGAAAAAACTACCACTAATCCTACAGCTTCTTGTGTTCTTCCAGCTTTCTTATTCTTCACAGAAATTTTTTAACTACACAGTGCTTCACTTCCTTATCAATTCATCTTAATCCCTTTCCAATTCAACTTTACTCTGCCATACCACCCAATCATTATAGTATCAAGTCTCCAATGACCACTTCCTCACTGAACCCAAAGATTTCAATTTTCATGCTTCTCTGGTGCATCAGACACTAGTGATCAAGCATCCCATGTCACTAAAGCCAAAGACAAAAACATTTCATTGTGTTTCCAACTCTTACACTATTCTTTATCAGATACACAAACTCATCAAATCCTAGGCTTCAATTTTACTTAGATAGTTTCCAATCTCCAGCCTGCTCTCTCAACCTCTTCATATGTCTGTTACATGAAGGCATCTCCAGTTGTGCTACACAAGCATGGAAACTTACTGTGCTAAAACCAGTACTATCTCCTTTCCCAACCAGAAAATCTGGTCCCACATTACCTCCCTGCACATAATACACATTAAATGTTGAACAATACTTAGTCCAGGAGAAAAATAAACAGGTTTATGATACTCATATCAATTTATAAGCTTTTGGAGGAAATAGATGGTATTTTCATAATATACACAAAATGTGTTTGTGCCTTTTTATTAAATTTTACCCTTTGTTTTACTAAAACAATATAACATTTTTTAAAAAGTGTAAGCAATCTTGGCCGGGTGTGGTAGCTCACGCCTGTAATCCCAGCACTTTGGGAGACCAAGGTGGGTGGATCACCTGAAGTCAGGAGTTTGAGACCAGCCTGACCAATATGGTGAAACCCCGTCTCTACTAAAAATACAAAAAAAAAGCCAGGTGTGGTGGCAGGCACCTGTAGTCCCAGCTACTCAGGAGGCTAAGCCAGGAGAATTGCTTGAACCCAGGAGGCAGAGGTTGCACTGAGCCAAGATGGTGCCACTGAACTTCAGCATGGGCAACAGAGCAGGATTCTTGCCTCAAAAAAAAAAAAAAGAGTGTAAGCAATCTTTAATTGGAGGCCATTTGGCTAAGATGGTCCTAGGACTCTGGGTTCCTATGTAAGCAAACTGAAGCCCAATGTAAACAGTAAAACAAAACTTAATCTTTGCTTTTTATTTTTTAATTATAAACTGACTATAGTTATATATTTACGAGGTACAAAGTGATGATTTATGAATACAATGTGGAATAATTAAATCAATCTAGTTAACATATCCATGACCTCAAATTTTTTTTGTAGTGAAAACTTTTGAAATTTACTCTTAGCAAGTATAAAGTACATTATTAGTCACTATATTCACCACACTGTGCAACATATCTCAAATAAAAAAATTCCTCCCCTTTGACTATCATCTCCCCATTCCCCCATGCCTTCCCCCCACCCCTGGTAACCACTGTTCTAGTCTCTGCTTCTTTTAGTTCAACGGTTTTAGATTAAATATATAAGTAAGCATAAATGTTGTTAGTCTGCCTGTACTTGGCTTATCTCATTTAGCTTAATGTTCTCCAATCCATCCATGTCGTCACAAATGACAAAGTTTCTTTCATTTTTAAGGCTGAATAGTATTCCACTGCGTATGTATACCACATTTTTCTTTATCCATTCATCTGTCCAAGGACACTTAGGTTGATTCTGTATCTTGGCTACCATGATTAATGCTGCAATGAACATGGGAGTGCAGATATCTCTTCAACATACTGATTTCCAGTCTTTTAGGTAAATACCCAGAAGTTGGATTGCTGGATCATATGGTAATTCTATTTTTAGTTTTTTGAGGAACCACCATTGTTTTCCATAATGGCTGTACTAATTTACATTGCCATTAACAGTGTACAAACGTTCCCCTTTCTCCACATGCCTCACCAACACTTATCTTTCATCTGTTTGACAGCAGCCATTCTGACACGTATTGGGGTGATATCTCATTGTGGTTTTAATTTGCATTTCCCTGATGATTAGTAATGTTGAGCATTTTTTCATATATCTGTTGGCCATCTGTATGTCTTCTTTTGAGAAATGTCTATACAGGTTCCTTGCCCATTTTTTAACTGGACTATTTGTATTCTTTCTATAGAGTCGTTTGAGTTCCTTTTATATTCTAAATTTTAACCCCTTATCACATGCATGGCTTGCAAATATTTCCTCCCAATCCATAGGATGTCACAACTTAATTTTAATCAGAAACCAACAACTATTCTCTAACAAGCAACTTTCTGCCAGATTGTACCCAAATAAGACAAACAAGTAGCTATGACAATCAAGTAATTTTTTTTTTTTTTTTCAAGACAGGGTCTCGCTCTGTTGCCCAGACTGGAGTGCAGTGGCACAATCACAGCTCACTGCAGCCTCAACCCCCCAGGCTCAAGCAATCCTCCCACCTCAGCCTCCCAAGTAGCTGGGACTACTGGCATGTGCCACCATGCCTGGCTAATTTTTGCATTTTTTGTAGAGACGGAGTTTCACCATGTTGCCCAGGCTGGTCTTGAACTCATGAGCTCAAGTGATCCGCCTACCTCAGCCTCCCAAAATGCTGGGATTACTGCAAAGGTCTGCCGCATACTCTGTTAAAACAAGAGCTCCCTGAACTACTTCTAATTTTGGGTGCTGCCTCATTCATTAATCCTTTAACACACAGATAAATTCTGATAAATTCATTTTGTCTAAAGTTTTTCTTTAAACAAAGTCAAAACGAAGTCACCAAGGAAGCCCTGAAGCCCTTTTGTGATAAGGCTTAAAAGGTTACATGATAGTAAAAGGTTACATGCTGAAAGATTCTCAACTAAAGAGCCTTACCATACGTCAAGAGCCAGAGTTTCTTACATATTCTTCTTGTTTCCAATCTCTTTTCCTCTTTCCAATACAAGCTCTACTGTGCACTCAGAATTACTTTCCGAAAATATGGAACTAAGGTCAGTAATAAAAAATGTCTTCCGCTGCATATAAAATAAATTCAAATCCTTTAATCTGGCATTCAACTACTTACTATCTGGTCAATCTGGTATCAGTGTATTTGTCAAATTTCACTTCCCACTGATGTACTCCCCTGCCCCTCGTGCTCCAATTACACCACCCTCCTCATTCTTTAAGACCTAGCTCAAATGAGTGAACTAATGATATGTGGCAAGCAATGACTATGCACTGAGACCACCAAAATAAATAAGATAGTCCCCAGCTATAAAGAATCATATTTGGTGGAGAAACACACAAGCAAACAAATCTATGTTATTTAATATAAAAGATGTGATATAAAATACAAGCAGAGGAATGGGTATGGTGCTCATGCCTGTAATCTCAGCAATTTGGGAGGCCAAAGCAAGGGGATCACTTGAAGTCAGTAGTTTGAGACCAGCCTGGGCAATATAGTGAGACCATGTCTCTACAAAAATGTAAAAATTAGCTGGGCATAGTGGCACACGTCTGCAGTCCTAGCTACTCTGGAGGATAAAGCAGAAGGATCTCTTGAGCCCAGAAGTTCAAGGCTACAGTGAGCTATCATAATGCCCCTGCACTTCAGCCTGAGCAACACAGCAATACTCTGTCTCTAAAACTAATAACAAATAAATAAAATACAAGCAGAATACAGAAAGGCAAATTACCAATTCAAAGTAGCAGAATCAGAGAAAGCTTCATAGAAAAAACAAAAAGGTGTTCATGTGTCAGAGAATAATGGTTAACACTTATGTAGCACTAACTATATGCTAGATTCTATTCCAAGTGCTTTATGTATATTAACTCATTTAATCCTTATTTTCTATGATGATGAAAATGAGAGGCAAAGAGCTTAAGTAAAACAAATGTAGTATCATTTATTGAATATTTACAACATGCCAGGAACTGTGCTAGGCACTGAATAGGAACAAAATGAAACTAAGGCCTATAATTTTAAAAAGAACAAAAAAGGAAGCCGGACAAGTGGCTCACACCTGTAATCCCAGCACTTTGGGAGGCTTGAGGGGGCAAATCACTTGAGCCCAGGAGTTCAAGACCAGCCTGGGCAACATGGCAAAACCCTATCTCTTACAAAAAATACAAAAAAAATTAGCCAAGCATGGTGGCGCACACCTGTAGTCCCCGCTACTGAGGCTGAAGTGGGAGGATCACTTTAGCCCAGGAGGTTGAGGCTACAACAAACCAAAACCATGCCACTGCACTCTAGCCTAGGCAACAAAGTGAGACTGTCTCCAAAAAAAAAGGAGAGATGGTAGTTATCTCATTTTGTACCTCCATTGGTAGGGCTTAACCCCTTTGAGATTTTTTTTTTTTTTTTTGAGACAGAGTTTCACTCTTGTTGCCCAGGCTGGAGTACAATGGCGCCATCCTGGCTCACCGCAACGTCTGCCTCCCAGGTTCAAGTGATTCTCCTGCTTCAGCCTCCAGAGTAGCTGGGATTACAGGTATGCGCCACCACGCCTGTCTAATTTTCTATTTTCAGTAGAGACAGGGTTTCTCCAGGTTGGTCAGGCTGGTCTTGAACTTCCAACCTCAGGTGATCCGCCTGCCTCAGCCTCCCAAAGTGCTGGGATTACAGGCGTGAGCCACCACGCCCGGCTGAGATTCTTTTTTAGTTAGGACAAAATAAAATAGGACTTTTTAAAACAGGATTTAACAGATTCACCTAATTACCTATCTCCTACAGCCGTAATTTTCTTTTTAAACAACAGTATGCTTTGCCCAATTTTTTCAACAGCATTGATTTATTCAACAAATACTGGCTGGGTGCCATGGCTCACATCTGTAATCCCAACATGCTGGGAAACCAAGAATTCAAAAAATAAAAAAATTAGCGAGGCATGCTGGTGCACACCTGTAGTCCCAGCTACTCAGGAGGCTGAGGTGATGGGAGGATCGCTTGAGCCCCAGAGGTTGGGGTGTCAGTGAGCAGTGATCATGCAACTGCACTCTAGCGCGGGTGACAAAGTGAGACCCTGTCTCAAAAAAAAAAAAAAAAAAAGGATTACTCACTCTATGCAAGGCAAACTAAGCATAAGCACATACATTTTCCTCTGCTTCCTAACAAAATCCCACTGAAATGCATTCATTCATTCTGGAAGAGAAAGCAGGTAGGATTATGCTGAGGATTAAGCCAGTGCAGAGAAAACTGCAGTCCAGAACAAACACACATGCATACATGAGAAGGCTATAGCAATGTAGAAGACATTCTTGCCAGCAGAGCCTGGAGAGGTACCAATCTTAGAAACAAGCAGAGGAAGGATGTAGGACTAAAATCAGAATTATTATAATATTTATATGAAACAGCAAGCCAAACTTTTTACCACAGCCCTTTACACACAAAAAGCCTGGCAGCAACAGTATTTGTTTCTGGCTAAAACCACATCTATTTTGTTGTTGTTGCTCTTTTTAATTTAACAGTCTACCCTGGAAGCCTTTGAGCATCTTCCTGTTCTATAACGAAGCATTCCTTATTTGGGTACAGGGTGGAAGGAGAGGAGGAAAGAGGTAACTCGTTTCTTGCACTTCACTCAAGGACCCTAAAGTTAGACCCAACAGCTAGTACCCGGCTCACTTACAAAAGAGCTCAATAATTTTTTTTTTTTTTTTTTGAGATGAAGTTTCACTTTTGTCATCCAGGCTGGAATGCAATGGTACAATCTCGGCTCACTGCAACCTCCGCCTCCCAGATTTAAGTGATTCTCCTGCCTCAGCCTCTTGAGTAGCTGGGATTACAGGAGCCTGCCAAGACTTCCGGCTAATTTTTTTATTTTCGGAGAGACAGGGTTTCACCATGTTGGCCAGGCTGGTCTTGACCTCCCAGACCTCAGGTGATCTCCCAAAGTGCTGGGATTACAGGCGTGAGCCACTATGCCCCGCCAAGAATTTTTTTTTTTTTTTTTTTAAGGAAAAGCACAACAGAAAAGGATGAAAATAAACAACTGACCTGAAAGAAGTAGAGCTATTTCCGGGAATGGGAGATAAATATTTAAAAGTTATAAGTGTTATCCTCAAAGAAATTCATGTCATGAGAACAATGCATCCATTAAAAATCAGTAACTAGAAACTGTGGGGAAAAAAACCACTGAAAAAAGAAAGTGAAAAGAACTGAAAGTCAAGGAAATGGACCTCTTGGATTGATCCTTCATATTATATATTTTTTCTTTTTATCCTTTTCCTCTGTATTTGGAAGAATCTATCTAAATGTATTTGGAAGAACCTATCTAAATTCTGAATAGAACAGAGAAAACGTCAAGAACATAATTAAAGAAATAATTGAAGAAAATTTCCCGGAAGTGAAAAATAGGACTCATACAGTGCCAAGAAGGATGAATGAAAAAAGATTCACCACCTAGAAACACTCTGATAAAATATCACAGAACCAATGATAAAGAAAACAGTCTAATAAAATCTTCCAGAGAAAAAAGTATGATACCTGCAAAAGAAAAGAGACTGGCATTAGACTTGTCATCAGATACAATAGACACTAAAAAGCAACAGAATGTCTTCAGAGTTTTGAAGAAAACAAAATGATTGTGGACTAAGTCTATTTCCAAGCTATCATTAAATGAGCAGGCAAGGTAAAGGCATTTTCAGACATATGAAGTCTGTGGAAATTAAATTACCTGTTTAATCCTTTCTGAAAAAAAAAATTGCTTGAAATTAGTTATACCCCAACAAGGTGGGGAAAAAATCTGTGACAAATGAGGACACGGAATAGATAAAGCACTAGACCTAACCCAGGCGTGATACAAAGAAAACTCAGTAAACAGGTATGCAACTGACTTGGAAAGCAACTAGTCTAAATTACATGTGTGAGAGCTGGAAATATAGCTTCAGGAGCAAAATGAATTTATTTTAGCAAATATGGTGCCATTATTAGGAAGCTAATAGGATACCTTAATTGGGAGAGGTAGAATTACATTTTTTCTTTGCAGATGCAATCATACTTACTAGTTTTATAGCAAATGATGATTGCCTAATTATAATATGGTAAATAGTTGATAGGTTTTCAATGTTTAAGAATCAACCTACAAATTTGCTAAAATAAACTCATTTTGCTCCTGAAGCTATATTTCCAGCTCTCACACATGTAAATAAAGCATAGAAGACTCGTATTGATTGATGTCTGATGGCTCCTTAAAATGTATAAAACCCAAGTGTAGCCCGACCACTTTGGGCACATGCTGTCAGGACCTCCTGAGGCTGTCTTTGTCAATGACATGTCCTTAACCTTGGCAAAATAAACTTCTAAACTGGTTGAGACTTGTCTCAACTACTTTTTGGTTTTCACCCTCTATTACCTTCCTGAGGGTGCTGTAACAAATTACCACAAACTGAGCAGCTTAGACAACATAAATTGATTGTCTCACAATTCTAGAAACTAGAGATCAGAAATTAAGACGTCAGCAGGGCTATTCTCTCTATGAAAGCTCTAGAGAAGGATTCTTCCTTGCCTCTTCCTAGCTTGTGGTGATTACTGGCAATCTTTAGCATTCCTTGTTTTATAGACACATACTTCAATCTTGCTGCCTCCTCCTTCATGGCATGGCATTCTCCCTGTGTGTCCATGTGTATCCAAATTTCCCTCTACTTATAAAGATACCAGTCGGCCGGGCGTGGTGGCTCATGCCTGTAATCCCAGCACTTTGGGAGGCCGAGGAGGGTGGATCAAGAGGTCAGGAGATCGAGACCATTCTGGCTAACACGGTGAAACCCTGTCTCTACTAAAAATACAAAACATTAGCCGGGCGAGGTGGCGGGCACCTGTAGTCCCAGCTACTTGGGAGGCTGAGGTAGGAGAATGGCGTGAACTCGGGAGGCAGAGCTTGCAATGAGCTGTGATTGCGGCACTGCACTCCAGCATGGGCGACAGAGCGAGACTCCGCCTCAAAAAAATAAAAATAAAAATAAAAAAATGAAGATACCAGTCATTGGATTAGGGCCCCCTTTGATTCAGTATGACCTCATCCTTACTTGAATTACATTTGCAAAGACCCTATCCCAAGTAGTTCACACTCACAGGTTCTAGGGAATAGGACTTAAACATATCTTTTTGGGGAACACAATTCAACCCACAAGACCCCCTACAATCAATTTTCCACACAGCAGCCACATTGATCTTCACAAATGTACATCGGGTCCTGTCCACTCTCCTGCCTACAAAGCTGTGTCTCCCTGGCCTCTTTCTGCTTCTCAAAATTCTTCCACCACTTTCCTCTTACACTCCAGCCACACTGGCCTTCTTTCTATCACTCCAACACATCAAGCTCATTCCTGCCTCAGGGCCTCTGCCTAGAAATTTGTCTGGCTCCCTTCTTTTCATCATTCAAGTCACAGGTCAAATGTCACTTCCTCACAGAAGTCTCCTCTGACTCACGTACTAAAAGCAACACATCCTACAGGTATTCTCTTTCACGTAACCCTAGCTTCTTTGCAGCACTTAGCAATACTAGAAATTATTTTACTTAAGTTCCCTTCTTACTTGAACATCAGCTCTACTGAACACAGATTCAATCACTATAGCCTTAAATGCTAAAACAGGACCTCATAGAAAGTTTTCATTTTTATTCAGTCAAATACATCTCTTTTCCTTCATGACTAGTGCTTAGCACAGAATAAATGCTAAAAAAAAAAAAAAAAAAAAAAAATTGACTGTTATTACTACCATAACAGTTTGCAATTATTTGTTTGTACAATCTCCCTGGCTAGACTGTGTGACCGAAGACAGAAACCCATTTATTTGGCATTTTACCAGTCCTAGTGGGGCCAGGCACAGTGGTTCAGGCCTGTAATCCCAGCACTTTGGAAGGCCGAGGAGGGCGGATCACCCGAGGTCAGGAGTTCGAGACCAGCCTGGCTAACGTGGTGAAACCCTGTCTCTACTAAAAATACAAAAATTAGGGTGTAGTGGCGCACGCCTGTAATCCCAACCACTCGGAAGGCTGCGAAAAAGGAGAATCCCTTGAACTCGGGAGGCGGAGGTTGCAGTGAGCCGAGATTATGCCTCTGCACTCCAGCCTGGGTGATAGCGCGACACTTTGTCTCAAAACAAACAAACAACAACAACAAAAATCCCAGTAGTCTGGAACACATTAAGCATTAATAAGAAGTGCTAAATATAATTAGCGAATAACAATTCTGAACAAAGTTATCTTCTTTGATACTATGGATTCCTGATGTTTAAAAAATTTTTTTAAGATAGAATATGGGACTGTCCTTCCTGCTTTTTGATTTGGTTCAAATCTGAGGAAGTGGGGGCGACCAGTCTTTAACAGATCTAGCAAGACTGTCGAGCTTTTCCCACCTCGCAGGAAGGGAATGGTTATTTCTCTAAAGCCAACACTGTATGTCCATTATATTGGAGATCAAAACAGACAGTGGCATTTTTTCTAAAGAGGGGTAGGTGAAACCAAAACTTTTTGTCTAATTTGGGGATGCAGTCAGACGTGACTTAGTTCATAAACACACACACTCATCTGGCGCTAAACTTCACATAAGGAACCTTACCGGCTTCCTTGATAAAACAACACCCCAACACTTCAATCTAGAGATGGAGGGTAAAAATGTAGGGTTGTGATGTCTAGCTGCCCATTCCACGAGTCTCCCACCATGCCAAATTCGGAGGCTCGCGGTATTCTCCTACCGGGAGATGGCGGGCTACCTCACCCCAGGTTTCCCCTAACACAGAGTTACAGTCGCTGAACAAACTGCCCTGCGTTAGTCAGAAGCTGTTAAGTAACGAGATGGCCACCGTCCAAAGCAGAAGAGGTGGCGATAAGCCTCAGGCGGGAAAGATGAAGTGTACAAATGCCAAATGCGGAGAAAAAGAAGAAAAGCTCCAAGAAGGCAGGTCAGTCAGGAACACCGCCATTTCTCACATCTCATCGCTACTTCGAATTTTCTCATCTAAGGACCTGCACCCGCGGTTCACACTGTCTTCCCGCTATCACTCCGTGTGCGCCAAACCTCTGCCTGCCCACTGGAGAGCAGCGCGAGTGGCTTCAGGAAGCGGCTGCCGCCTCCGAGACTCACCGGCCTGCCGTGATGCCACTTCTACACCGAAAAGGCTGGTCCGAGGCCGCGTCTCCAGACGCTGCGTCCCAGAAGCCCCCGCTTTCGATCCCCACCGCGATGCTGCAGCGCTCCGAAAACGAGAGACGCGCAGGCGACGTCCCGGCCCCCGTAGGCGGACGGCTCCGCGACCCCCGGATGTTGATATGTCGTCTGCCCCGGAAACGGTGACAAGAGGCTCAAGGGGGCGGAGGCGGCGTTGCCGGGCTCTCCGGAAGGAGACGTGGCGGCGGTTGGGCCGGTGAAACCCGGGCGCTTTATACTCCCGCCGCCTCCTCCTCCACCTCCTCCTCCTCCTCCTCTCCTCCTAGACCAGAGGAGGTTGTGGCGGTGGCTGGAGAAAGCGGCGGCGGAGGATGGAGGAAGGAGGCGGCGGCGTACGGAGTCTGGTCCCGGGCGGGCCGGTGTTACTGGTCCTCTGCGGCCTCCTGGAAGCGTCCGGCGGCGGCCGAGCGCTCCCTCAACTCAGCGATGACATCCCTTTCCGAGTCAACTGGCCCGGCACCGAGTTCTCTCTGGTCAGTGCCCTCACTAACCCTGCAGCCACCCCTCCTCCTGACACTAAGGATTCGGCCTCTTCCCTCGGTTTTCTTTGCTTTTTCTCCCCAAGACCTTCTCTGCAGACTCTTACTTTCCCCAAGCCAAAGCTGCTTTTATGCCGCGTTCATTCATTCGTTCGTTCTCACGTTATGTGGATGCGTCCCCCTTGCTGAGCATTAGGGATCTAGCGATCACCTGCTCTCCTCCTTTTTAATTCTGTCGCACTAGATCTTGCTTCCCAACACTCCCACCCTGCAGAAGCAGCTTTCGTAGAATAACGTCAGGTGCACTTACTCATCTTCCTTTTGGAAAATTAACTGTGGCTCTTACTCCACCAACAGACTTCTTTTCTTCAGTATTACATGGCACCCTGCCCACATCACAGTACTTCAGACTCGAGTTCCCTCTCTCGTATTCGTTCTCCCTCGGTTGTATACACACACGGACATACGCAAACGCACAGCTCCAAGGCAACTTTTTCCTTTCAGAGTTGTTTCTGAGAGGGCTCTTTGGCCTGTGAGATGTTAACGACCCTTTATGCAGAATATCCTTTACAGTTTTCATGTATTACGACTGTTATTTGAGTCCCCAGAACATGAGCTTCTATGTTGAGTTTTCCTGTAGTGAAGAACATATTTATAACCTCGCGGAAATGAAAATTCAGTCTTGGAGGAGTGGACCGCTGAAAAGTCTTCCTGTCCACGTGTACCTACTGCAGGCTAATAAATATTGTACTCTTATGACACTTACCATGTAGTAATTAACTCATTTACTTCAAATTGAAGTCCCGGAAACAGCAAAATTTTTTTTAACTTTTTATTCCAATTACCTTCAGGCATTCAACTTGCAATACTTTATTATATTATTTTATTATCATTTAATTGAAACAGTAAGTGATATTATGATGTCAAAACAAGATGTATCAAGTTAATGGATGTTATAACCACATAGCTTTCTATTTGCAAGCGTTAGGGGTTTTTTGGTTTGGTTTGGGTTGGGTTTTTTTGTTTTTGTTTGTTTGTTTTTTGAGACAGGGTCTCAGTCTGTTGCCCATCCTGAAGTGCAGTGGCACGGGCACCACTGGCTGCAGCCTCGACCTCCTGGGCTCAAGAGATCCTCCTCCTCAGCTTCCCAGTAGCTGGGACTACAGGGAAACCCCACCACTCCTGGCTGTTTTTTTTTTTTTTAGAGGCAGGGTCTCACTATGTTGCCCAGGCTAGTCTCGAACTCCTGGGCTCAAGCAATCCTCCTGCCTCAGCCTCCCAGAGTACTGGGATTACATGTGTGAACCAAATGTTCTGAATTTATCTAGGTAAATATTTTTCTGGGAGATCAAATTTCTCTTTGTATTAATGCCATGAAATATTGATATATTGAAATACCTGTGTAAAATTTTGTTATGAATCAGATATAACTTTAGCAGGCTTGGATGAGAATATTTTAATCTCTGTTGTTGTATCCAAAGAGCACACTTGGAGTGAATATGGCAGATGTTTGAAGAATTAATGTCATTAAAACTTTTTACTCTTGCACCTGTGTTTTATTTTTAATTTTAAAAAAAAACTTGCTGATATGCAGCCCTGAAAACTTACTGACCTATAAGTGAGCAACTAAAACTAGCATTTTTAGAGGTCACTACCAAATTGTCATTACATTTTCTTTCAGTCTTAGCATACGCTACACCAACTTTTCACATATCTAACAATTTTATTTCCAAAAAAATGCTTTGGCCATGCACGGTGGCTCACACCTGTAATCCCAGCACTTTGGGAGGCAGAGGCAGGCGGATCATGAGGTCAGGAGTTCAAGACAAGTCTGACCAACATGGTGAAACCCCATCTCTACTAAAAACACAAAAATTAGTTGGGCGTGGTGGTGCACACCAGTACTCCCAGCTACTCAGGAGGCTGAGGCAGGAGAATCGCTTAAACCCGGGAGGTGGAGGTTGCAGTGAGCCAAGATTGCACCACTGCACTGCAGCCTGTGTGGCAGAGTGAGACTCTGTCTCAAAAAGAAAAAAAAAATTCTTTTTTTAGAGGCTGGAGTGCAGTAGGTATTTATAGGCATGATTATGCTCACTACAACCTCGAACTCCTGGGCTCAAGCGATCCTTCTGCCTCAGCCTCCTGAGCAGCAAGGACTACAGGTGGTCACCATTGCATCTGGCCTTTTTTTTCTTTAAGTCTGTGTTACTTTGAGAAAAATCTAGAGATACTGTTCTATGAATTGGCACAAGGCCTATGTCCTTTATGTAAAAATAAGCCACAATAGTCATTATCATTGGTCTTTTGATTTTTTTAATACTTCCATAATCTTAAGGCTTCCTTGTGCATTTAACTGAAATTACTGGCTGGGCACAGTGGCTCACGCCTATAATCCGAACACTTTGGGAGGCTGAGCTGGGTGGATTACTTGAACCCAGGAGTTTGAGACTAGCCTAGGCAACATGGCGAAACCCTGTCTCTACCAAAAATTAAAAAATTAGCCAGGCATGGTGGCACGTGCCTGTAGTTCCAGCTACCTGGGAGGCTGAGGCAGGAGAATCGCTTGAACCTTGGAGGCAGAAGTTGCAGTGATCCGAGATCACGCCACTGCACTCTATCCTGGGCGACAGTGAAGAGGCTGTCTCAAAAAAAGAAACCACTGCCCTCCTCACCTGGCACTGCCATTTATTTTAATGGGCCAGTTGGTTGGACATTTGTGTTTGTTTGTGACAGTCTCGCTCTGTCACCCAGGCTAGAGTACAATGGCGCCATCTCAGCTGCAACTTCTACCTCCCAGCTTCAAGCGATTCTCGTTGCCTAGCCTCCCCAGTAGCTGGGATTGTAGGCGTGCGCTACCACACTCGGCTAATTTTTTGTGTGTTTTTAGTAGAGATGAGGTTTCACCATTTTGGCCAGGCTGGTCTCAAACTCCTGACCTCAAGTGATCCGCCCACGCCGGCCTCCCAAAGTGCTGGGATTGCAGGCATGAGCCACTGTGCCTGGCCGCCGGTTGGACATTTGTATCTAACTAATACGCAGCTGTATGAAATAGGATAAGGTCCTTTGTTTGCCTACTATCTGAAATTGGAAGAGACTGGATTAGAAGATCTGAATTTTTTAAGCTTTAAAATTATCCGCTTTAAATCGTCTTCCCATTCAGATATATTGAAACAATAATCGTTTACAATCTTGCTTTCAGATTTGCTTAGAAAAAGTATTAAGCACCAAAATTGTAAAATGGGGGTTGTTTGTGTGTTTTGGTAGAGATAGTTTCCCTATGTTGCTCATGCTGGTTTCAAACTCCTGGTCAAAACTATCCTCCGGTCTCAGCCTCTTAAAGTGCTGAGATTACAGGCATGAGCCACCTCACCTGGCCAAAAAATTTGTGAATTTTTGATGTGTACATTAACTAGTTAATAATTTTGATATTCTTTGCTTATTGGTGTTTAGCGCTCAGTCTTGTTTTTGTGTATATATTTTCCTTCTGAAGTATCACCTGTGTCATGTTTAATTATTCATTACTTCATAGAGTTCATAGATTTCACCAAATTAAACCACAAATCAGTCTAATTTTCTGTCTACTTCTGTTATTGATATAGAATATATTTTACTCAGATTTTCCCAAGCACTACTCTTTGACCAACTCCATGGTTTATAGCATGTCATATTCATTGACAGGTTCTATCAACAAGTGTATTTTATAGCCTCTACCAGAATAGAAGTTCTCTCATCCTCTAACCAACCTAATGCCTCCAGACCCACGTCAAACATTAGGAGTTCCTCTCATGCCAAGATATTTTTAACGTTCCTTAACTTTTAAAGTACCCCAGCACCTCTGATCAGCATCACTATATTAAAATTTGACTTTATGTCAAATCGCTAATTTCCTTTTCCACTGAAAATACCTTGTTATATAAAGTACATTTTTTATAGTACCTAATTCTGTACATTTCAGAATTTATTATATTTTGTTTTCTTAAAGTAAGAACCTGTTTTATAAAATCAGAATCCTGATTTTAGTGGATCAAAATTTTTAGAAAAATTACAAAGGATTAACTTTTTCTCCATAATTCCTGTTACTAAAAAGTAAAGTTTGCTAAAAATATATCTTATGGTCCCAATAAGTGACTCACTATTTCAGCAAAGAGTTTTCAGATAGAATTGCTATTTGGCCTATTTTATTGGGAAAGCAGCCTTTCCTAAACTAATGAAAGACAATTATTTATATCAAGAATTGTCTTCCCTTTTTTGCTGTGGTTCCAAACAAGCAGTTTCTTTTTACATTGTAAGCATTTTGGAGACCATTTTGAAAGGAATTACAAATGTTATGTCTTACAGCAAATCACTGGCACAATTGAGTAAATGTTTCTAAAAAATTCTTTATCATAAGTTTAGCTTTGCAACTGTTACTTTCAAATCTCTTTGATTCCCTCATCATCTATAATGCTCTTTTTTTTTTTTTTTTTTTTTTTTTTTAAAGTCGGAGTCTCGCTCTTTCGCCCAGGCTGGAGTGCAGTGGTGCCATCTCAGCTCACTGCAAGCTCTGCCTCCCGGGTTCACACCATTCTCCTGCCTCAGCCTCCCGAGTAGCTGGGACTACAGGCACCCGCCACCACGCCCGGCTAATTTTTTTTTGTATTTTTAATAGAGACGGGGTTTCACCGTGTTAGCCAGGATTGTCTGGATCTCCTGCCCTCTTATCTGATCCGCCCGTTTCGGCCTCCCAAAGTGCTGGGATTACAGGCGTGAGCCACCGCGCCAGGCCTTTTTTTTTTTTTTTTTTTTTTTTTTTATAAGTTGCCCAGGCTGGGCTCAAGCAGTTCTCCCACCTCAGCTTCCTGAGTAGCTGAGATTACAGGTGCACATCTTACTTACAGTGGCTTTTTAAACAAGTATCCTTGGCCATAATTCAAGTCTGCATAGTAATCTAGGAGAAGTTTGTAAAAGCTGATTCAAATATGTTAAAATATTTAAAAGCTCACAGAATATGGAGCCAATCTGTTTGAATTCTCTGGCCTCTGCTACTTCTAGGTTTTTTAACCTTGGACAAATTGTTGAAGCCCTGGGCCTTAGTGTCTGTTTCCATAAAAATGAGTATAATACTTGTTTTGAGGATTAATGAGTTAATGAATGTAAAATACTTAAAAGAGTACTGTCCTAGAACTAATAAAGCTAGTACTTACTGCTTTGTTTTGTTTTTTTGTCTTGGGGAAAATGCTGTAATTTGCTTTTGTGTTTAGGATTACATTGGTGCCAAGTAGTACTGGTTTTATTATAGTTAAGAGTTGTTAGGCCAGGACAGTGGCTCACACCTGTAATCCCAACACTTCGAGAGACAGAGGCTGGCTTGAGCCTAGGAGTTTGAGACCCACCTGGGCAACAGGATAAAACCCCATCTCCACAGAAAAATTACTGGGGCATGGTGGCACGTACCTGTAGTCCCAGCTACTAGGGAGGCTGAGGCGGGAGGATCGCCTGAGTCCAGGAGGTCAGGCTGCAGTGAGCTGTGATCATGCCGCTGCACTCCGCCTGGGTTAGTGAGAGACCCTGTCTCAAAAAAAAAAAAAAAGTTATTATTAAATTGAGAATAGAACGAAGGTCCTTAATAAGAAGAGGTTCTCCTTGCCAGGAATAGCCAAAGAGTACCATAGTTGCACAGTACCGTAAGAGGAAAGTGAAGAGAGAATTGAATTATCTTAGAACACGTATCATAAAACAAAAATCTCTGCCTTAGTAAAATCAGTATCATATTTGCTATCAGGAAGCAGAGATTTGTTTTAACTAAAATAATATCAATTGTATTAATTGAAGTGTTTATTTGAATTCTGTTGACTCATATTAACCAATGTGAATTTGTTTGGTTTCATAGTGTAGAAAGCTTTAAGGATAATTTTGTCAATATATGCCAGAAGTCAGCAAACTACAGCCATTGTGCTGTCCCACCACATATTTTTATAAATAAGGTTCTTTTTTTTTTTTTTTTTTTTTGAGACGGAGTCTTGCTCTGTCGCCCAGGCTGGAGTGCAGTGGCGTGATCTCGGCTCACTGCAACCTCCGCCTCCCGGGCTCACGCCATTCTCCTGCCTCAGCCTCTCCGAGTAGCTGGGACTACAGGCGCCCGCCACCACGCCCGGCTAATTTTTTGTATTTTTGGTAGAGACGGGGTTTCACCGTGGTCTCGATCTCCTGACCTCGTGATCCGCCCGCCTCGGCCTCCCAAAGTGCTGGGATTACAAGCGTGAGCCACCGCGCCCGGCCAATAATGTTAGTACATCATCATCCCTATTTGTTTACATATTGTTTGTGTACTTTTGTTGCTAGAGTGGCAGAGGCGCAACAGAGACCATATGGCTCACGAAGCCTAAAATATTTACTCTCTGGCCCTTTACAAAAGTTTAATAAGTGTTCAGTGATGGTGTATCTATGGACATTCCTTGCCACCTCTTAGTGCCTTTTTTTTCTTTTTTCTTTTTTTTCTTTTTTTTTTGTAACAGGGTCTTGCTACGTTGCTCAGGCTGATCTTGAACTCCTGGGCTAAAGCAGTCCTGCCACCTCAGCCTCCCAAGTATAATCACTATTTTAACTTCAATCTGTTGCATTCCTCCTTTTTTCTTTATACTCCAAACATTATTTTGTTCGTTTATTTTCCTATTATGACACAGGATAAAGTTTATTATCTTCATTTTGTAATTAATAAATATGTTGATAAAACCACCAAAAAGAATGAAAGCATGTCCTTTGCAACCACATGGATGCAGCTTGGAGGTCATTATCTTAAGTGAATTAAGACAGAAACTGAAAACCAAATACCGGATGTTTTCATTTGTAAGTGGAGGCTAAGCGTTGAATACACACTCAAAGACGAGAACAATAAATACTGGAGATTCCAAAAGACAGGAGAGAGGGAGGGGTGACAAACTAACTATGAAGTACTAGGGTACTATGTTCAATACTTGGGCGACAGGAATATTGGAAGCTCAGACTTCATCATCATGCAATATATCCATGTAACAAACCTGCACATGTACCCCCCGAATCTAAAATTTTTGTTAATGTATGTAGCATATTTTCCCTCCTTTTAAAATAATCATCTGTTGAAATGTTAAATTAGTTTAAAGAATCTTTCTTCCAGGTAGGACTAAAGTTATTCAGTGTGATACAATTTCACGGAGAACATAATGTATGTTTTTTGTTCTATTTGCAGCCCACAACTGGAGTTTTGTATAAAGAAGATAATTATGTCATCATGACAACTGCACATAAAGAAAAATATAAATGCATACTTCCCCTTGTGACCAGTGGGGATGAGGTAAGTTTTTATAAATATATCGATAATCCTGTCACCAAAAATATTTATGTAAAACATTGTAACTACATACTTTGAAGTAAAATTGAATAACAGATTTCTCAATGCTGTTTTAGCATAAAAATATTAATCACTTTTAATGTTCCTGAATTCTTTGATTTTGCAGTTTATCTTGGGAAAAATTAGCAATCAATTTTTTTTTATTTTATTTATTTATTTTTTTTGAGACAAAGTCTCACTCTATCACCAGGCTGGAGGGCAGTGGCGCGATCTTGGCTCACTGCAACCTCCGACTCCCAGGTTCAAGCAATTCTCCTGCCTCAGCCTCCCAAGTAGCTGGGATTACAGGCACACGCCACCACACCCAGCTAATTTTTGTATTTTTAGTAGAGACGGGGTTTCACCATGTTGGCCAGGATGGTCTTGATCTCTTGACCTCATGATCTGCCCACCTCAGCCTCCCAAAGTGCTGGGATTATAGGCGTGAGACGCCACGCTCGGCCGCAACCAATTATTAATGTTTTGAATGAAAATCTAACTCCACACTTGCTTTCTTTATAGAAATTAGGGTTTTAAAACAAGATACAATTTTTGAATGTATATGTGACTTTTTAAATAAATGATTGTTTATAAATAAGTCTGTAGGTACCCCATGCTTTCTCATTATCTTAGCCCATGCCCTTTTCTTTCTCCTAAAATGCCCTAATTGCCTCTTATCCATCCTTCAAGGCAATGACTTCTTTCAAGATGAAACAGGAGAGGCAGCATGGTAAAATGGAAAGGACACCAGCCTAGGAGCCAGGAGGCTGAGGTATAGGCTATAGCTAGCTGTGGAACCTTGAACAAATTTGAAACTCACTTCCTCCGCTCAGTAAATGTATTAAGCCAATTCAGTAATATTTTCATGATCTGGAAAATAGAAATATTAAACTCAGTCCTTTACTGGGTTTTGTTCAGATTTGAAATCTAAGACCATTATTTTAAGTCTCCTTGAGACACACACACACACACACACACACACACACACACACACACACGGCATTCAAATCTGAAATGTAAAAATACATAGAATACTGAAAAGTGCCTTAAAACTTTCCAATATATCCTATAAGATTCAGCTATTCTAAGGGCTTTCATTGCTAAGAATTTGTTTGGGTACAAGCATTTAAAAATCCTGAAATAGGTTTATAAGAATTGTTCAGGAAACTGATACTTAAAAATCTTTTTTCCTTCCATTCTTATGAAAAACAAAAATACATTTTAAAAAAACTTTTTTTAAGAAAGCATGAACTCTGTGAAGATTATTTTATGGCTCCATATTTTATACTTCAGTTCATTTGAAAGAAATGGCATACCATAGGATCTTGTTAAACATTTTGACTTTTTTTCCCTTTTATTTCTAAGCATTTGTGATTTGAGTAATGAGTTAATACCCAAACAGCAAAGTTGGGTGAAATTCTAGAAAAACTGTAAGTATTAAACTCCAATTCTTTCTTAGGAAGAAGAAAAGGATTATAAAGGCCCTAATCCAAGAGAGCTTTTGGAGCCACTATTTAAACAAAGCAGTTGTTCCTACAGAGTATGTATTTTATGTTTACTTGATGACTAGAAAATAGATTACCAACAGCCAACAGACCTTTGAAAATACCGTTTCTTCTTTATTATGTTGTATCAGGTTTTTTTAAACTATTATTTTAGGTTTAGGGTTACATGTATAGGATTGTTCTACAGGTAAACTGTATGTCACAGGGGTTTGGTGTACAGATTATTTAGTCACCTAGGTAATGAGTGTAGTACCTGATGGGTTGTTTTTTTTTTCTTTTAATCCTCTCCCTCCTCCCATTCTCTACCTTCAAGAAGGCCCCAAGTCTGTTATTCCCCTCTTTGTGTCCATGTGTTCTCATTTTTTAGCTCCCACTTATAAATGAGAACATACAGTATTTGGTTCTCTGTTCCTATTGTATCAGATGTTAAGTTAGGTATAAATATAAGTTCTTTCTTTTTTTTTTTTTTTTTTGAGAAAAGGTCTCATTCTGTCACCCAGGCTGGAGTATAGTGGCATGATCACGACTCACTGCAGCCCCAACCTCCCACGCTCAAGCTGTTCTCCCACCTCAGACTCTCCAGTAGCTGAGCACCACCATGCCCTGCTAATTTTTGTATTTTTTATAAAGATGAGGTTTTTCACAATGTTGCCCAGACTAGTCTCAAACTCCTGAACTCAAGCCATCCACCTGCCTCAGCCTTTCAAAGTGCTAGAATTACAGGCGTGAGCAACTGTGCCCAGCTAGTTATTTCTTAATAATATCTTCTTCATTTAAATTCCTGTCTAGTATATGCAGCAGATACCCAATAATGCCAATAACAAATCATGTCACTTACCAAGCTGTTTTGAATGTTTTTCAGTTCAAAATAAAGTTTTCTTCTTCTTTTTTTTTTTGAGACAGAGTCTTACTCTGTCACCCAGGCTGGAGTGCAGTGGCACGATCTCAGCTCACTGAAACCTCCGCCTGCCAGGTTCAAGCACTTTTTCTGCCTTAGCCTCCCAAGTAGCTAGGATTACACACATGTGCTACCACACCCCGCTAATTTTTTTGTATTTTTTAGTAGAGATGGGGTTTTGCCATGTTGGCCAAGCTGGTCTTGAACTCCTGGCCTCAAGTGATCTGCCCACCTTGGCCTCCCAAAGTGCTGGGATTACAGGCATAAGCCAGTACACCGGGCCGGGTATATAATAGAATTTTAATTTAAAATGCTAATTGTTCTTTTTTAAGCTATGTAGAAAATTATCCCTAAGCCAGGTAATTATTACAGACCCCAAGTGTATTCTAGACCTATTTCCTTCACAGAATTATCACATAGAGCTAGTGAAAATAATGAATAGACTTCAGAAATTTCACATTTTTTTGAGGCATAATTATAAGTGTCATTTAATGAAAGCTTACTCTGAAATCTTAGGGGAAGTCTCAGCTGCTTCAGTCTCAGCTGCTTCAAATATCAGAAAGTAATTCAGCTGAGTTATGTGGCTTTTGTGTATTGAAATATATCCATCTTTTTTAGATTGAGTCTTATTGGACTTACGAAGTATGTCATGGAAAACACATTCGGCAGTACCACGAAGAGAAAGAAACTGGTCAGGTGTGTTTTACTTCAAAATATTATTATGAAACATTATAAGATGAGAACTTTAATAATGAGATTGATAGTTTTAAAGTTGTATCCTTAAAAATGTCTTTGCAAAATACTTAGTATATTTTTATTTTACTTTTCAATGTAGAAAATAAATATTCACGAGTACTACCTTGGGAATATGTTGGCCAAGAACCTTCTATTTGAAAAAGGTTGGTGTCTACCCAGTGATTTGACAGTAATGCTGGAATTTGGTTTAAAATATATGTTCAAATTGGAATTTAAGAGATTTTTTTTTTGGACATTGTATGAATTTTAAAATACTGAAATAGGCTGGGCACGGTTGCTCACACCTGTAATCCCAGCACTTTGGGAGGCCGAGGCAGGAGGATCACAAGGTCAGGAGATCGAGACCATCCTGACTAACATAGTGAAACCCTATCTCTACTAAAAATACAAAAAATTAGCCGGGCGTGGTGGCAGGCCCCTGTAGTCCCAGCTACTTGGGAGGCTGAGGCAGGAGAATGGCGTGAACCTGGGAGGCGGAGCTTGCAGTGAGCCGAGATAGCGCCACTGCACTCCAGCCTGGGCAACAGAGTGAGACTCCATCTCAAAATAAAATAAAATACTGAAATAGGTTTCTGAACTGTCCCTTACAAAACTTTCAAAGAAGTCTTTGTTTTCACCTTTTTTTTTTTTTTGAGACAGAGTCTCTCTTTGTCACCCAGGCGGGTGTGCAGTGGCACGAACACAGCTCATTGCAGCCTGGACTTCCTGGGCTCAAGTGATCCTCCTGCCTCAGCCTCCCAAGTAGCTGGGACCACAGGCACATGCCACCATACCCACTAATTTTCGTATTTGTTGTAGAGATGGAATCTCGCCATGTTGCCCAGGCAGGTCTCAAACTCCTGGCTCAGGCGATTCCCCTACCCCAACCGCCCAAAGTACTGGGATTGTATGCATGAGCATGAGCCACCATGCACAGCCTAAAAGCTTTACTAAAATAAGTAAGAAAAAAACATGTTTATTAAAGCAGAAAATAGTGAAAACAATGCCAGGTGCATGTTAGTGTTTTATTTATATAGTGTTACTCTTCTGCTTGGCTTAAGCAAAGTTATTATATGTAGAAATAGATATATCTCTCAAATTGTGGAATATGTTTATTCTATATTCAGACTGGTCAATTAATTTAATATTAAATTTTTCACTGAGATAAAAATACCTCGAAAGAAAATTATTGTGGCCAGTTTTCTGCCTGAAATAGAGTATTTCCTAGGTAAAGATTAAATATGACTTCCTTTCATAAAAACCATGTCAAGGAAACTACCTTTAAAGTAGTAAGATAAAAATCGTATGTGTTTTGGACCTTCTTTAGAAACAAGTGTAAGGTTACAAAGGTGGTTGAAAACTTAATTTGTATCACATATGTCACTGCTCATTCTTTACACTTATTATTCCACAGAACGAGAAGCAGAAGAAAAGGAAAAATCAAATGAGGCAAGTGACAGATGTTGATTTTTTTACTCCTAACACTTAGTGAGGTATAAATTTATATAACCTAAGTGACACAATATAGCTTTATGTTCTTATTCTTCATCTATCAAATACCTCGAAGGATTGGGTCAAAGAATCTTTGCAGTATATTCATTTTTTCTGAGAAAAGTTACACTGTGGTCTTTCTATTTACTCTTAAGATTATATAAAAATAAATCTATCACTGATGTATCTGGGAAAGATTCTGTAATAGCATTGTATCACTTCTCTGCTTAGCAGTGGTTCTCTCTATATAACACTGGAAACTATTAAGAGTTTTGGTCCCCATTTCCTGTGGGCAAAACAGGTAAACTATAATGTAAATGACAAGCTACCAAACTGCAAATCTTAAAAGCAGGGACAGTCTTTTATCTCTTTACCCCACAGTTCAAACCAGAGTGTCAGACATATTATAGGCACTTCATAAATGTTAACAGAAAGAATGGATAAATGATTTCTGTAACATAGAGTCGTTTAAAAAGAATAATTCCTCAGGAAACCTAATCCCAATTTTTAAATCCCAAAAATTTTTATAGAGTTTTTTAAAATAACTTATTAATAGAGGATATTTCCATAAATGGCTTAATATCATACTGATACTTTTTTTAGAAGTAAAGTAAAATGGCAGAGGCCTTGAAAATTATTTAAAAGTGATGCCCATAACTTAAAAGGGTAGCTTTGGAGAGACTTGATAAGCTAAGCACAGACACACATAACATTGCTATTTTAAAAGATTTTAATTTTACAGACTACCTTTGAGATTAAAATAGTTATTTACTGTGACTCTGGAAGACAGCAAAAGATGGAATTCAAAGTGTAAAATGATAAAGGAAGAGGAAGAAAATGATAAGGGAAGAAAACTTTTTCGAGCCCCAGTTTACAAGCCAGACACTGCCAGACATGTAACAAAAGCTAATGTTTAATTCTCCCAAAAATCTTTTAATATATAGTCATGAATCGCTTAGCAGTGGAGGTGCACTATGAGAATTATGTAGTTAGGTGATTTTATCATTGTGCAAACATAATAGAGTGTACTTACACAGACCTACATGGTATGTGTATTTTTATTTATATTTTTTTCCCATAGAAAACCAAGTTTGCGGTACCATTACTGAGTATCAGTCATTTCTGCTACCGCAATGCCGATATCAAATACGATGTATCAGATTTCTGTATATGCTCCATTACAATCTTAAGGGGCCATTGTCTTATATAAGGTCCATTGTTGACCAAAACATCATTATGCAGTGCATGACTGTATATTATTATTCTACTTTTACAAATGATAAAAACTGAAATTTATTCAAAGCCATAAATCTAGTAAATTTAAAGCTTGGATTTGAACCCAGGATTTTCTAATTTCAGACACTAGCTTAAAAATCACATACATATAAGGAAATCTCAAAACATTTTTTCCTGAAAACATTTATTTATTGCTGGTTTCGGACATAGTGCTGATAGGGTACTAAAGTGATAGAAGATGAGATCCCTGCCTCCAAAGAGCTTGTTTGGACATATTATTAACAGTGCCTTTTTAAAGTTCTTAGAGTAGATTTTTCTTGTGTTTATGTAGAGCAAAGTATAGGAGCTAACTTCTTAGTGATCCTTGTCTTTTCAGGTTCTATCCTTTATTCCTTCATTCCATGAAAATGTTTTAATTTGTCTTTTGCTGGCCTTGAGTATATTTATATAGGAGTTTACATGCTGGATAGTATTGCTGTTAATATTAAAAACGGGGAAGAAGAGTAAGCAGATTGATGAACCAGTCAGTACTGTATTTAAACTTCTGTTTTAGAATACTGTGTTTTACTATACAACCGTATTTTTTGGCAAATCAGCCTTCAGAGCTATCAAATCTAAAACTCTAACAGAGCCATTTACCGAGAGTTTAGAAAAGAAAGCTCTGAGCAGCCCAGTATAGTAAGTTTCTATATTTTATCTTAGTCTCTTTCTTTAGAACTGTTGAGAATAATTCATATTAATCATTATTTTGTAGCCCTTTATATAAATGTGCATTTACTTAACATGTTAATTTTGGCACTAAATAATCTTTTTGCTGTATTAAACTAGCTCTGAAAATACATATTTGCTCAAATACAAACTTACGAATCAAAATAATATTAGAAGGAGAACTTAAAATATAGAAATATTACCTTTCAGTTAATAAGTAAAATGTAGTTTTCTTCCTTTCAGAATAATAAGTTCCTCTCCCACCCCCAGTCCCATCTCCATGTCTAATGAAAAGTCTGTCTTATACTCTTTTTTTTTTAAGATTCCCACTAAAAATATCGAAGGTCAGATGACACCATACTATCCTGTGGGAATGGGAAATGGTACACCTTGTAGTTTGAAACAGAACCGGCCCAGATCAAGTACTGTGATGTACATATGTCATCCTGAATCTAAGCATGAAATTCTTTCAGTAGCTGAAGTTACAACTTGTGAATATGAAGTTGTCATTTTGACACCACTCTTGTGCAGTCATCCTAAATATAGGTAGGATGTGCATTTAATATTTTAAACATAAAATGCACACATGCTTTAAAGTGTTCTGTGCATAGCTTTAATGCTTTGTTCCTACTGAATAGGTTCAGAGCATCTCCTGTGAATGACATATTTTGTCAATCACTGCCAGGATCGCCATTTAAGCCCCTCACCCTGAGGCAGCTGGAGCAGCAGGAAGAAATACTAAGGGTGCCTTTTAGGAGAAATAAAGAGGTATGAGAATTGTCTAATGATAGCTTTTTGGTGCTTCATTTTTAAAATTTCAGAGCATATGTCAGTATTTTAATGATTTCTGTAGTATAATGGTAGTAATTTATTTTACTGGCCCAACCTTTTGAATTTCATTTCTTTTCATTGATTTTAATCCTTTTCCTTATTCTAGTACTACTCAAACTATTTTAATACTCTCTTATATTCATAATTTCATAATATTTTAAAGTTTGACATCCTACTCATTATAATTTAATCTTTAGGTATTTGTCCCAGCTAACCCTCTTGAAAAAATAGACTAAAACCCATCTCTGTCTCCTAATACATTATTAATTCTTCAGCTCACTGCTGCCCTTTTAACCACTTCTCTACACTGCCTCTCCATTTTAATATATTGTCTTCCATTTTCATCTGCCTGCTGGGCATAGCCATATACATTTTTAATCTCACACTCATCATTTTTTTCTCTTTCATGCTGACCCTTTTCTTGCCTTCTCCTGTGTTCTACCCAATTGACCAACTAGAAAGCTAAGTCATTTTTCTTACCTGTATCTCTTCATTTATCTCTAACTCTAATCATTCACTAAAAGGTATCAGTGTTATATTCTAAAGGCTTTTCATTTTCAAATCCATCCTGTCATTAGTTCAGGACTTCATTATTTCTTGGAACCGGAAACTGGTCTCTTAACACATCCCCTTTCTAATTCTTCCCACACAGCTGATAAAATGCTCTTTCTGAAATTACCCTTTGATTATGTGTTTAATCTCTTGGTAGTTAACACATACTACATCTCAGGATAGAATAATCACTCGTGTAATACAAACCCCTTTGTGGTCTGATTCCAGCCTCATCTTTCATCACCATTCCCTTTATCCCAGCTGTTTTGAACAACTTAGAGTTTCTTAAAAGTACCGCAGTTTCCCTCTGTCACCCAGGCTGGAGTGCAGTGGCATGATCTCGGCTTACTGCAGTCTCCGCCACCCGAGTTCAAGCAATTCTCCTTCCTCAGCCTCCCAAAGTGCTGGGATTACAAGCGTGCGCCACCTCACCCGGCCCTCCTTGACTTTCAGTATACTGTTTTCTTCTTCTCTTGTGTTGTCACCTCCCACCCCTACTGCTCATGAACTTCCACTTATGCTTGAAGCTGTGATTCCAATGTTACTTCCTTTGGAAATGAGCCAAAACTTCCAGTGGATTAACCCAGGAAGAGATAACTACTTCCTGTTCTGTGGTCTTGTATTTCATTCAGTCCTCCATCATAGCACTTACATGGCTAAGACTGGTTGTTTTACCTATGGGTGTTTCATTAAACCAGAAGGCAGAAGAAACTAATACTTGGCTGCAAGCCTTGTTTCTTCACTTCCTCCTGAGTACTTCTGCAAAAATATTACTGGACTCTTTGTGCATGTTGTGACCAAAACTGTCATTCTGATAGGAGGAAAAGGTGATTAATTCCACAGTTTAATTTGAAATGCTATATTAAAAGATTTGGGCTAGAATTCTCTTCTGGTCTTCCTTTTGATAGTAAAGTATACTGGCACATACTTAAAAGTTAGCTCAATCAAAATGCTTCATAAATCCCAGCTTTCATTACTCTTCAAGGAAAAAATGCCAGTTTACTTCTCTTTAATTAATGTGTTTAGTGTGGGCATGGTAGCTCATGCCTATAATCCCAACACTTTGGGAGGCTGAGGCAGGAGGATTGCTTGAAGCCAGGAGTTCAAGACCAGACTAGCAACTAAAACCCTGTCTCTACAAAAAAAAAAAAAAAAAAAAAAATCAGCCAGTGGTATAAAAGTCATGATAGCATATAGCTGTAGTCCCAGCTACACAGCAGGCTGAAGTGGGAGGATCACTTGAGCCCAGGAATTCAAGGTTGCACTCAACCTAGGTAAAAACAGTGAGACCCTATCTCATAATTAATTAATTAAATAATATGTTTAATCTGCCAGTCGAGAAAAATTGAATCTTTTAAAGCTGCAGATGATAATGCTTTAAAAATATTTAGCTTAGGCCAGGCACATGGCCCACGCCTATAATCCCAGCACTTTGGGAGGCCGAGGCAGTCAGATCACTTGAGGTCAGGAGTTCAAGACCAGCCTGGCCAACATGGCAAAACCCCATCTCTACTAAAAATACAAAATAATTAGCCAGTTATGGTGATACACACCTGCAGTCCCAGCTACTCGGGAGGATGAGGCACAAGAATGGCTCGAACCTGGGCAGCAGAGCTTGCAGTTGCCTAGATTGCACCACTGCACTCCAGCCTGGGCGACAAAGCGAGACTCTGCCTCAACAAAAAATGAAAATAAAAAAATAAAAATACTCAGCATTTTTTTTAATTTCTAATTTTTGTGGGTACATAGCAGGTGTATATATTTATGGAGTACATGAGATATTTACATATACTCTTTTGTTGTTGTTGTTGTTTTTGAGACAGAGTTTCACTCTTTCCCCTAAGTTGGAGTGCTGTGGTGCAATCTTGGCTCGCTGTAGCGCAATCTTGGCTCACTGCAACCTCCATCTCCTGGGTTCAAGTGGTTCTTGTGCCTTGGCCTCCTGAGTAGCTGGGACTATAGGCACGTGTCACCATGCCCAGCTAATTCTTATATTTTTTTAGTAGAGACGGGGTTTTGCCATGTTGCCCAGGCGGTTCTTGAACTCTTGGCCTCAAGTGATCTGCTTACCTCGGCCTTCCACAGTGCTGGGATTACAGGCATGAGCCACCACGTGTGGCCGGGTACGTGAGATATTTTGATACAGATATGCAATGCATAATAATCACATTTTGGAGAATGAGGTATCCATCCCCTCAAGCATTTGTCCTTTGTGTTACAAACAATCCAATTATACTCTTTTAGTATTACTGACTATAGTCACCCTGTTGTTCTATCAAGTAGTAGGTCTTATTCATTCTAAGAGGTTTTTTTGTACCCATTAACCATCCCCACCTCCTTCACAACCTCCCACTACCCTTCCCAGCCTATAGTAACCATCCTTCTACTCTCTATCTCCATGGATTCAATTGTTTTGATATTTAGATCCCATAAATAAGTGAGAACATGGGATGTTTGTTTTTCTGTGCCTGGCTTATTTCACTTAACCTAATGATCTCCAATTCCATCCATGTTGTTGCAAATGACAGGATCTCATTCTTTTTTTTTGTTTTTGGAGATGGAGTCTCACTGTGTTGCCCAGGCTGGAGTGCAGCGGTGCAATCTCTGCTCACTTCAACCTCCAACTCCTGGGTTCAAGTGATTCTCTTGCCTCAGCCTCCTGAGTAGCTGGGATTACAGGCACCCATCACCACGCCCAGCTAATTTTTGTATTTTTAGTAGAGATGGGGTTTCACCATGTTGGGCAAGCTGGTCTCGAACTCCTGACCTCAGATGATCTGCCCACTCAGCCTCCCAAAGTACTGGGATTACAGGCATGAGCCACCACACCCAGCGACAGGATCTTATTTATTGCTGAATAGTACTCCATTGTGTATGTGTACCCTTTTTTTAATTCTTTTTAGTAGAGAAAGGGTCTTGCTATGTTGGCCAGGCTGCTTTCCATCTCCTGAGCTCAAGCATTCCTCCTGCCTAGGCCTCCCAAAGTGCTAAGATTACAGATGTGAACCACTGCACCTGGACAACCCTACATTTTCTTTATCCATTCATCTGTTGATGGACACTTAGGTTGTTCCCAAATGTTGGCTATTGTGAACAGTGCTGCAACAAACAGGGAAGTGCAGATATCTCTTCAGTATACTGATTTCCTTTCTTTTGGGTATAGACCCAGCAGTGGGATTGCTGGATCTTACAATAATTCTATTTCTAGTTTTTTGAGAAAGCTCTAAACTGTTCTGTATAGTGTTTGTACTAATTTACATTCCCACCAACAGTGTACAAGGGTTCCCTTTCTCCACATCCTTGCCAGCATTTCTTACTGCCTGTCTTTTGGATAAAAGCCATTTTAACTGGGGTCAGATGATATCTCATTGTAGTTTTGATTTGCTTTTCTCTGATGATCAATGATGTTGATACTTAGTATCTTTAGGGTACATGTGCCATATGAAAATCTTAGGTGATACTGTAGGATGAGTGGTTAATCTGATAATCTTTATTTCAGAATCACTTTTTCATAAATCTGTTACACATAACTTTTCTTTTGAAAATGTATATTTAGCATATGGTTTGCCTCTTAAGTGTGGGTCAGCCTTTACCATACAGATAAAGAATTTTTTTCTTTTATAAACAAAAATATAAATCTGGCTATCAGAGTTTTGGTTTGATGTTCTGCCTATTACATTAATTTAGAGATTACTGGACTATTAGGAGACCATGTAATGAATTTTCTGCTCTACTATATAAACTACCATCCTATTCTTATTAGAATAATTTTCCTTAAAAATGAAAATAGAGGTTCTGTCCAGAAGTAGTAGTAATAAAGGGTCATGCTTCTATTCTTGCCATCTCTTCCCCTTATCTCAGCTGCAGGTTTCACTATGCAGCATTATTGTTTTTCTTCATTAACCTTAATAGAGGTCTCATGTATTCCCAGGTTATTAGTTTAGTCTATTAGACCCTCACTCCTTTGAAGTAATGGCGATATTTGCCTCATTTTTAATACTCAGCACCTAAAATAATGCCAAAATATAGTAGGCTCTGTATGTGGGAAAGGTATACAGTAAAGTTCAGAGACCTTTGAGAAAATAAGACAGCATCTTGACAGTCCTTGTTCTTCCTAATATTGGGAGGAAGAGAGAATAAGGTCATTGCTTTCTGGAGTAACCATCCAGTGACTCATACAAGCTGAAATAGAAACAAAAGAACCATAGTTGCTTAACGGTAACTACAGCAAGTGAAAAAGGAGACATAGTATCCACCATATATTTATTGGAAACCCATATACTATCTAATTTTTATAAATCATTCATTCATTTATAATCGGTGCACTCACTTTTTAAATTCTGGTCTAGATTCGTTTCTTTGCCAGTCAATACCCATTTAACCACCAGATCCTAATTTTTTAACCTCTTTAATAATAATTACCCTTTTCTCTACATCCAGCCCTGTCACTCCCTTACTTTAGATTCTCTTCATGTCTCACCTGGGTTACTGTAACTCCTAACTTGACTCTCTTCCTCTAGATTTGTCCCTGCTAGTCCTTCATCCTTGCCACTGCTGAAGTAATACTTAAAAATATCATCACAGCACATCTTTGCCTAAATCCTATAAAATGATGTCCAAATCTCTCAGCATTTAGTTTTCTACCATATAGCACCTGCTTCTCTCTTTAGTTTTAAATATCATACCCCCACATCTTTGGTTTTACCTCTTCCTCAAGTCTATATGCATATATACACACATAGTCACAGAACACACAGATAAACACATAAATCACAAATTATTCTTCATGTTTCAAGAATTGATTAAGGGTTTTTCTCTTTGTGAAGTCTTCATATTTCAGTTCTTGGTCAAAGCCTATTTGAGCCACCTCTTCCTCTGTGAGTCTACTGTCCCCTGTGCCCTTATTGCCTTTTTTTTTCTTTGTTTTGAGACAGAGTCTCACTCTGTCACCCAAGCTGGAGTGTAGTGGCGTGATCTCAGCTCACTGCATCCTCCACCTCCCAGGTTCAAGAGATTCTCATGCCTCAGCCTCCCGAGTAGCTGGGATTACAGGCATGCTCCTGTTACATTTTAATAATTGTAACTAATACTCATATTTATTCGAACCCAGCTCTCTTTACCCTGTTTGTTATTCTTTCTTTACCCTTAGTGACCACATTTTCCAAAACCAAATGTAGGGACACAGAGCTTAGCAAGTAGCAAAGTACTTATTAAGAATAATGAGACAAGGTTGGGCGCGGTGGCTCATGCCTGTAATCCCAGCACTTTGGGAGTCTGAGGTGGGCAGATTACCTGAGGTCAGGATGAGACCAGCCTGGCCAACATGGTGAAACCCCGTCTGTACTAAAAAAAAAAAAATTTGCCAGGCGTGGTGGCAGGCTCCTATAATCCTAGTAATCCTAGCTACTTTGGAGGCTGAGGCAGGAGAATTGCTTTAACCCAGGAAGCGGAGGTTGCAGTGAGCTGAGACTGCACCAGTGCATTCCAGCCTGGGTGACAGAGCAAGACTCCATCTCAAAAAAAAAAAAAAAAAAATGAGACAAAATATATGAAATGGAAATTAACCCTTCATGTTTAGGATGGTCCTAACTGATAGATGGAACTAACATTTGTCTAGAGCTTTCCCTATGCTAAGTGCTGCAAAGTCCATTATCTTAAAATGTATTAAAAGCAAGTGGACAATTTATTTTTCAAATTTTCTGCCGTTTAAAAATAATAAGTTAAGCCATAACTGAAAAAAAAATTAAGTATGGCATGGAAACCCTTAAACGTGTGTGTTTAATTTTAGGAAGATTTGCAATCAACTAAAGAAGAGAGATTTCCAGCGATCCACAAGCCCATTGCTATTGGCTCTCAGCCAGTGCTCACTGTTGGGACAACCCACATATCCAAATTGACAGATGACCAACTCATAAAAGAGTTTCTTAGTGGTTCTTACTGCTTTCATGGGGTGAGAAATAAATCTTCAGTTTAAATATTTATTTTACAATTTTACCTGCCAGCTGTGGTCAGTGGGCATCAGCAGCACTGAAAAGAATTTTTCTATAGAGGAATGACAGGATCCTTTCATCCCCAAAGAACATTTTCTTTTTGCGGTCTTATACCCCCACATCTCTGTAATCTAATCCATAGCTTTTATGTTCTGTTTATTTCACAAGGTAAAAATTTGACCTTTTGTCTGGCAATCAGATGTGATTCTGGTTGATTGCTAGAATGAGCATATGATTGTATATCCCACATTTCGGTATGTAGCAATCACATTTCAAACTTGAATTAACATCTTCCTTTAAAAAAAAATTAGAGACAGGGTCTCGCTATGTTACCCAGGCTGATCTCAAACTCCTAGGCTCAAGCAATCATCCTGCCTCAGCCTCCCAAAGTACTGGGATTACAGGCATGAGCCACAGCACCTGGCCAACATCTCCGTTTACAAAGTTAAAAATTTTGACCCTGACTATTAGTACTAGTGGGAAATACAGTTACTAGTGGAATTTTTGTTTTATTGTATTTAAAATTTTACCAAGACAGTGCATATTCTCTGTATTTGTCTTTAATTTCTCAGTAATGTTTTCTTTTAATATTCAACCATACTATTGCTTTTTCAGGTTTTAAAAATAGCATGTATTTCCATTACTGTCATGTGGCATTATTGAGAGAGGCCCAGTGCTTAACTTGATCTAATATGTTTTCTTTTTTTTAGGGTGTTGGTTGGTGGAAATATGAATTCTGCTATGGCAAACATGTGCATCAATACCATGAGGTATAGAATAGCATTTATATGTCATTCTACCACTAGATGGTTTAAAGTTTTAAGAATCTGCTGTAGAAAAAAAGAGGGGGAATGGTATAATTTTTAATTATGAGATGATTTTAATATGATTAGTATAATCAAAGTATCTCCAAATTTTGGAAAATAGAACAGTTGGTATTAACCAAATTGGTAACCTTAAAGTGATATTGCTTATTAATTATGACCAAATCACAAACACACTCACCGGTGACAGACGAGAATCTCAAAAAAAAAAAAAAAAAAAAAAAAAAAAAATAGACTCTCAAAAACATAAGTGATAAGATCATACATTATCGCTAGGGTTACAAAAATTGGGTAAATACAGCAAGTTTCTCAGCCAAAAGAATAGGACATCCTGGGCCAGGCATAGTGGCTCATGCCTGTAATCCAAACACTTTGGGAGGCCAATGCAGGAGGATCACTTGAGGTCAGGAGTTCAAGACCAGCCTGGGCAACATAGCAAAACCCCTCTCTACAAAAAATTTTAAAAATTTTAAAAAAAGAAAATACCATATCATCTAAGTTTAAAATAAGTTTTAAGATTATACTTTTTGAGTTCTTATTCTTTTATTTATAATTTTATAACTCACCATATTCTCCCATACTTGAGCCAGCCTGCTTAAATTCTGAGGTTCAAGTTCCAATTATGTTACTTGTCCTACTTACACTTTGTTTAGTAAAGTAGGCTGCTAGGTATTGAAGACAAGCTTTATTTAATGAATATGGACCTAGCTGCTTTAAAAGGCCGTTTTCATTTTCTAAAAGAGAAAATAATACCCAAAATAGAAAAGCATATATTTGCCCACTCATAATGTTTTCAAATGATCTCAAATTCCAAGACAGATCATACTGGGACAGATTGTCAATTCACGTTCCACATTTAAATCTTCCAAAATGAATGAGGCATCCATAGACTAGGATGTGTTGGGTTTTTTTGTTTTGTTTTGTTTTGTTTTTCACTTAAACCTGAAAGGTTTCATTTAAGTATTCTTTCCATTTATTCCTGCTACTTTGCAGATGTTTGTTTTTTTAATAACAATACAGAAAAAGGAAAAAGTACCATTGAACTACAACCCTTGTAATACCTGATGAGTTTCTTAATTAAAGAAATGTATGCCAGAAATTTTAAATGAGAAGTAGCTGTCTCCTCTGCCATCATACCACTTCTTAAAAAAGTTTAACTACTGTTAACATTTTCATAGCCCTCCACAAGAAAAAAAATGCATATATATATATATATATATATATATATAGACATTGGTATAACTTTTTTATTTATAGAGAAGGGATCATGCACTGCTCTGCCACTTGTTCTTTTCACTTAGTATCTTGGAGATTGCTCCATGTCAGCAACAATCGATTTCATTCTTTTCAGCAGATACAGAGGATTATGTCTGTACCACAGTGTATTTAACCAGACCTCTGCTAATGGACCTTTAAGTTGTTTCCAGTTTTTGCTGTGATATGTTTTAGTGAACATTTTTAAATAGTTCTGTTGGTATACTTTTGTAAGTATATTCATAAGGGACATTTCTATCAACATACTTCCTTGGTCAAAGTATCTGCATACTGGAAAATTGCCTTCCAGAGTTAGACCAGTTTACACTCCCATAAACAATGGCTACATTCCTATACACTTGCCAACACTAGGTTTTACCAAACTTATTTTAGCCAAGGTTGTATAACCTGGAACTTTCTAGGGAACTCTGTTAGGTGTTTAGAGAGATACTAAAAATCATAGTAACTAGCAAATAAGGTGCTTACTGTATGCTAGGCACTATGTACTTTACACATGTTAATTCTTTTAATATTCATAACAACCTTAAGAAGTGGTTATTGTTATTCCAAGATGAGGAAACAGAAACAAAGTTTCAATAACTTGCCTAAAGTCAAATAGGTAGTAACTGGGGAAACTGGAATTCCAACCCAGGCAGTCTGGCTCCATATCCAACCTCTTAAAACACTTCATTTTGCTGCTCTAATTTCTGCCTATCCAGGAACTTAATCTAGTTGCTAAAAACAAATTTTATTAGCTATCTCTTACATTAGGCACTAAGCTCCACTGGGCATTGGCCCTGCTTGCTCCTTTGCCACCATAGGGTTTGGTTTGGTTTGGTTTTGTTTTGTTTTGTTTTGTTTTGTTTTGTTTTGTTTTGTTTGAGATGGAATTTCACTCTTATTGCTCAGGCTGGAGCGCAATGGCGCAATCTTGGCTCACTGCAACCTCTGCCTCCCGGATTCAAGCGATTCTCCTGTCTCAGCCTCCCAAGGAGCTGGGATTACAGGCATGCGCCAGCACGCCCGGCTAATTTGTATTTTTAGTAAAGTAGTTTCTCCATGTTGGTCAGGCCAGTCTCGAACTCCCGACCTCAGGTGATTTCGCCTGCCTCTGCCTCCCAAAATGTTGAGATTACAAGTGTGAGCCTCTGCGCCCAGCCAGGGGTTTTTTTTTTTAATTCTACTAACCAGATATCTATTAGTGCCCAGCTTGGTTGTCTGGCATACACTATGAAGAAAGAAATCAAAGGAATGCAAGGAGGTAGGAAGGAAAAGGAAGAAGAAAGAAGGAAGGATTTCCACATATAAGACAGTATTAGTTAGTGTTTAAAAAATAATAAAAGCAGAATGGGAAAAGGGGTTTCTGGACAGACAGTTCCAATAGAGAAATAAGTATGGTACCAAATGAATAGTGTAAAGATCAGTATAACATTGTGTAGGATGAAGTTATGCTGCAGTGGAAGAGATAGAGGCCAAAGATGTAATTAAGAATTGCAGCAGTATGTGATAGTATTATCTAGGTGTGAGAGATTAAACTCTTGGTTGTGGGGTGAGTTGCTGGCAGTGAAAAAGTAGAGGAAGAGTCTAAAGCTGAAAAATCTCCAGGAAAGAACTGATGGGACTGATCTGTAGAAGAGAAAAGAGATAGAAGAGCCAAAAATAACTACATTTAGAGCTAGCCTGACTAGAAATTAGTTATGTTATTCAGAGAAACAAGGAATAAAGAAGATAATGTGCTTAAATTTCCACTCATTGAATTTGACTGACATCATTACACCTAAATATAGATATCCACTGTGCAGATAAAAACTAGCTTACAAGAAGGTCAGGTCATCAGCATAAATATCTACTGGATGATATCAAGCACACATTATCACAAATATTTTTTCCCGTATTAGGACAAGGATAGTGGGAAAACCTCTGTGGTTGTCGGGACATGGAACCAAGAAGAGCATATTGAATGGGCTAAGAAGAATACTGCTAGAGCTTATCATCTTCAAGACGATGGTACCCAGACAGTCAGGTAAAGATTCACTTTACTTGCCTTTGGAGCTAATTACTAGAATTTCTAAAACTCAAAATATTGAAAAACATAAAAATTCAAACATTTAAGTAAAATCCCTGGTTAGTTTTTTTAAAGGGATATCTTTTAGGTTAGTTTTCTTTTCTTGGGGAAGCAACACAGTGTAATTAATAGTTCAGAGCACAGTCCCTGGAGTCAGACTACCTGGATTCAGATGCTGGCTCATCACTTCCTACCTTGGATAAATTACATCATTTTTATCTCTCACTTTTGTCTAGTGGTATTTACCTCATATGATTATTGTGTCATTTAAGAGGTAATTTATGTAAAGGAGAATGCCTGGCAATAGCATGCAAAACCTGGGCTGCCGCCCTTAACAGTGGGGGTGATACATTAATGAGAGTGGCAGTGGTGTTAGTAACAATGGCTCAATTCTGTCAGAACTGAGGCTGTTTTTTAAAAACTACCTCACATCTCTTTTAGGATATATGAGTATATCTTGTCAAAACACCAGTATGTTAATCTCATTTCCCAAGAATAACTACATGTTAGCTTTTCTTGCAGACTCTTACTCGGTATGTTTTCAATTATTCTTTCTTGTTCCTTCTTGGGTATTACCTTTTCCTTCCTAAAAGAGATGATTTGGATGGTTTTCAGAGTGTACTGACTTTTCGGGCTGATCAAAGTCAAAGTCAGCAAAATTAAAACATAGACATTTAATTATTATACTAAACAGATTGATTTTTCTTATCCTTGTAGGTATATGTTTTATGTGAAAACAGTTTGTGGTATCATGTACAATATATGTTGAAGCATGAGTGTTAGACTGGTAAAATGAAGCTTTTCTTTGGATCCTGCTCATTTGAGATTGACAGTTTGGCCTAGGCTTTGTCTTCTATACTACACTGCCTAAGGAACAGTATTTTAATGGGAGTCGCTTGATGGAGGACGGAAGCAAAGAACTGTTTCACAAAACAATATAGTGGGCTAGGGAAATTGATAACTTTAAAACAATTTTTTAAAGGAATCTAACCATAATTATTTGTATACAAATAAATAATATGCAAGTTGAAAATAATTATTATTAACTAAGCCAGTATGAAGTATCTCTCTCTTATATTCTCTTTATAGAATCCAAGAGACTGCCTCTGTGAGATAACCCTAAAAATATTTTTTTAAAGAATATTTTATAGTCAGGATTTTTTTAACTAATGCAAAACTGATCCCTCTAACCATCTTCTCACCCTACCCATTACAATTATTCTATTAGTGAGATTTTAGTTTAATAAAACTTGTGTGTTTCTCTGATTCAGGATGGTGTCACATTTTTATGGAAATGGAGATATTTGTGATATAACTGACAAACCAAGACAGGTGACTGTAAAACTAAAGTAAGTTAGACCATCAAGTCATGCTGTATGCCTTTGTCTTTTAACTACTTCCTGTGGACAAAAGTTTTATGTAAACAGTATAATTATGAATAATTATGAAAGTATACCATTTAAATTATTGATAAAATTATATTAAATCATACAGGGTCCACTTGAATGAGATTTTTAAGAGTACAGTTATTAACAGTGATCTTACTTTAAATGATTTGGGCAGTACCTTAAAGTTCTCTCTGTTTTAGGTGTAAAGAATCAGATTCGCCTCATGCTGTTACTGTATATATGCTAGAGCCTCACTCCTGTCAATATATTCTTGGGGTAAGTTAAAAAGAAAATCAAAAATTCAATTTTGAGCCATGTTTTAATTTTTTTTTCTTTTTTTTTTTTTTTTGAGATGGAGTCTTGCACTGTGGCTCAGTCTGGAGTGCCGTGGTATAATCTTGGCTCACTACAACCTCTGCCTCCCAGGTTCAAGCGATTCTTCTGCCTCAGCCTCCCGAGTAACTGGGATTACAGGCACGCACCACCACACCTGGCTAATTTTTGTATTGTTAGTAGAGACGGGGTTCCACCATGTTGGTCAGGCTGGTCTCAAACTCCTGACCTCAGGTGATCCACCTACCTCAGCCTCCCAAAGTGCTGGGATTACAGGTGTGAGCCACCACGCCCAGCCACCATGTTTTAATTTTTTGCATCAAGTTTAGGAAGGACCTTCAGTAGTCTCCAAGGCGTAATATGGCCCACATACCACTCGTGTAATAGTTGACATGGTTTTTTTTTTTTTGACATTTTTTATTGAGATATAATTTACATGAAATAAAATCCACAGATCTTAAGTGTTGAGCATGATAAGTTTTGATAATTTTATACACCCATGTAACTATCACCCAAAACAAGGTATGTCACTGCAGAAAGTTCTGTCGTACTCCCTTCCAGTAAACACCCCTTAGCCTTGCTCAAAGATACCCATTTCTTTTTTTTTTTTTTTTTTTGAGACAGAGTCTTGCTCTGTCACCCAGGCTGGAGTGCAGTGGCGCGATCTCAGCTCACTGCAACCACCACCTCCCGGGTTCACGCCATTCTCCTGCCTCAGCCTCTCCGAGTAGCTGGGACTACAGGCGCCCGCCACCACGCCCGGCTAATTTTTTGTATTTTTAGTAGAGACAGGGTTTCACCGTGGTCTCGATCTCCTGACCTCGTGATCCGCCCGCCTTGGCCTCCCAAAGTGCTGGGATTACAAGCGTGAGCCACCGCGCCCGGCCCAAAGATACCCATTTCTGATTTATGACATTGTAGATTAGTTTTGTCTCTTTTTTGGATTCCACATGAATGGAATCATATAGTGTATAATATTTCTGTACCTGAACTCTGACTCAGTGTAACACTTTTTGTTTGGTGGTGTTTTGTTTAGTTGATTTTTTTCTATTGATACATAGTATTTGTATATGTTTACAGGTTACGTATGATACTTTGTTACATCCATAGAATATGTAGTGATCCAGTCAGGGTATTCAGAATATTCATCACCACAAGCATTTATTGTTTCTGTGTGTTGAGAACATTTCAGGTCCTCACTTCTCAACACATCTTAACAGAGGTCTGGATATTTACTCTTTGTATTTGTATTGCACATATTTTTTTCTCTGTCTGTGGCTTGCCTATTCATTTTTCTTTCTTTCTTTTTTTTAATAGAGATAGGGTCTCATCATATTGGCCATGCTGGTCTCAAACTCCTGGACTCAAGCAATCCTCCCACCTTTGCCTTCCAAAGTGCAGGGATTATAGGCATCAGCGACTACACAGGCTGGAATGCAGTGGCACAATCTTGGCTCACTGCAGCCTCTGCCTCCCAAGTTTAAGCAATTCTTGTGCCTCAGCCTTCCAAGTAGCTAGGACTACAAGCATGCACCACCATGCCAGGCTGATTTTTGGGTTTTGGTTGTTGTTTGTTTTTTTTTGAAATGGAGTCTCACTCTGTCACCCAGGCTGGAGTGCAGTGGCATGATCTTGGCTCACCGCAACCTCCACCTCCTGGGTTCAAGCGATTGTCCTGCCTCAGCCTCCTGAGTAGCTGGGATTACAGGCATATGGTACCATGTCTGGCTAATTTTTGTATTTTTAGTAGAGACAGTGTTTCACCTTGTTGGCCAGGCTAGTCTCGAACTCCTGACCTCAAGTGATCTGCCTGCCTCGGCCTCCCAAATTGCTGGGATTACAGGTGTGAGCCACCTGCACCCAGCCCATTTTCTTATTAATGTCTTTTGGTGAACAAAAATTTTTTATTTCATGAAATTCAATTTATCATTTATTCCTCTTTAATAGGTAACGCTTTTTGTGTTCTAAGAAATTTTTACTACCCCAAAATCATGAAAATATTCTCCTATATTTCCTTCTAAAGACTTTATGGTTCTACCTTTGATTATCTAATGCCTAAATGTGGTTTTCTCTGTATTTATCTTGCTTGGAGTTCACTGAGCTTCTTGGATTTGTGCGTTGATATATTTTATCAATTTGGGGAAATTTTTGGACATTATCTCCTCAAAGATTTATTCTGCTCCATTCTTTTTCTCCTCTATTTCTGATACTCCAATAAGACATGTTAGTATAAAATTGTCCCAGAATCTCAGACACTCCTTTATTCCCACTTTTTTTCCTTTGTTTCGATTTGGGTCATTTGTATTAAGCTGTCTTCAAACTTGTTAATTCCTCTGCTGTGTCCAGTCCATTAAATGACTTTATCACTGATGTATTTTTTACCTCTTAACATTTCCACTTGGTTCTTTTTTTGTTGTTGTTTTTTATTTATTTATTTATTTTGAGACAGAGTCTCGCTCTGTCACCCAGGCTGAAGTGCAGTGGCACAATCTTGGCTTATTGCAATCTCCGCCTCCCGGGTTCAAGTGATTCTCCTGCTTCAGCCTCCCCAGTAGCTGGGACTACAGGCATGTGCCACCACGCCTGGCTAATTTTTTGTATTTTTAGTAGAGACAGGGTTTCACCGTGTTAGCCAGGGTGGTCTCGATCTTCTGCCCTCGCGATCCGCCCGTCTCGGCCTCCCAGAATGCTGGGATTACAGGCATGAGCCACCGCATCCAGCCTCCACTTGGTTCTTTTTTATCTCTACTGAAATTTCCTATCTGGTCATACATGTTTTCTTCATCATGTTTATTATACTTATTACAACATTTGATAATTTCAACATCTGTTCCATCTTTGGGTTACATTTTTCTTTACCTTTTGTTTTAAATACACTTAATTATTTTGCCATAATGTTCTATCATTTTTGTTGTATAAGAGCTATGTATTCCTCTCTTACTCCTGTCCTTTGTTCCTTTTCCCTCCCCCGCTTGTTTAAAAATATTTTCTCCACCTATCTCATATTCTGTTATGGATGAGTAAAAGTTGTTTTTCAAGAAGCTTAATTTGTAGAAATAATGTTGGATGTTTATCTAAAACAAGGACTCATGCTTCTAGCAAATATAACTACATGTATCCATTCAGCAGAATAGTACTGAAAAGTATTCAGCTTAGCAACTTTTTAATGGCTTTGTTGTTCTTCTTTAGGTTGAATCTCCAGTGATCTGTAAAATCTTAGATACAGCAGATGAAAATGGACTTCTTTCTCTCCCTAACTAAAGGATATTAAAGTTAGGGGAAAGAAAAGATCATTGAAAGTCATGATAATTTCTGTCCCACCGTGTCTCGTTATAGAGTTCTCAGCCATTGGACCTCTTCTAAAGGATGGTATAAAATGACTCTCAACCACTTTGTGAATATATATGTGTATATAAGAGGTTATTGATAAACTTCTAAGGCAGACATTTGTCTTGCTTTTTTTCATTTTTGTTGTGTCTTATAAATTGATTGTTTTTTTTGCTTGGATACTGTGATTCCAAAATAAATCTCATCCAAGCAAGTTAGAGTCCAGCCTAATCAAATGTCATAATTGTTGTACCTATTGAAAGTTTTTAAATAATAGATTTATTATGTAAATTATAGTATATGTAAGTAGCTAATGAAGTAAAGATCATGAAAGAAATTGATAGGTGTAAATGAGAGACCATGTAAAATATGTAAATTCTCGTGCCTGAAATCCTTTCAACAGATTTTTATATAGCAACTGCTCTCTGCAAGTTGTTAAACTAGAAACTGGGCACATGGCAGAGGCTCACATGGGAGTTGTCCTCACCCTTGTTAATCTCAAGAAACTCTTATTTATAATAGGTTGCTTCTCTCTCAGAACTTTTATCTATTTCTTTTTTCTTCTTATGAGTATGTTTACTCTCAGTATCTATCTGATGGAGACTGTTGGTGATGCTTCTGAGACTCAGAATGGTTTACTCTAACAAAACACTGTGCTGTCTATCCCTTATACTTGCCTACTGTAATATGGATTTCACTTCTGAACAGTTTACAGCACAATATTTATTTTAAAGTGAATAAAATGTCCACAAGCAGTGTTGTCATGTAATCAGTGGCAGATTATTAAATTCCTTTATTTTTTTCATTATCCTGTTGTACACATTTTAAACATATATATCTGAACAAGAACAGAAAAGGGCCATAAAAGTCTTTTCCTCCTTTTTAGTAGTTCTGGCCAAAGATAGTTTAAGAAAAGACTAATATAATTGACTATTTTAGGGTTATTTATAGATTTCAGTAGGAAGCAGCACATAGAGAAAGAGCATGAACTTTGAATTCAGACCTAGGTCAAAATCCTTTTTTTTTTTCTCTCTCTCTCTCTACCCAGAGATGGGGCTGCTCAGGCTGCTCTGAACCCCTGGGCTCAAGCAGTTTTCCCACCTCAGCCTCCCAAATAGCTGGGACTACCAGGCACACGCCAACAAGACCAGTGCAAAATCCTCTCTTTAACTTACTATGTACAAGATAGGAAAAACCAAACACTTATACCCAATACAGCACAGAACACTAGGTCACCAAAATGTGTGGTGTTTCTTCCTCACGCCTACCAGTTTTCTGACACCAGCTGGGTGTCCTACAGTTCAGTTCAGTTCTGACACTTGTCTACTTGGAGTTGACATCAGACCCCACAAGTAAAGGGCTCAGTTGCACAACACTGCTTCCACTTACTTCAGATGCCAATTGCAAGTCTGGGCATCTAGTACTTTTGACCAACCAGCTATAAATCAGGGGTTCCATGACTCCCTTCTCGGGTTTAATAATTTGCTAGAATGCCTCACAGAATTAAAGGAAACACTTTACTTATGTTTACCAGTTTATCATAAAGGATACAACTCAGGAATGGCCAGATGGAAGAGCTGCCTAAGGCAAGGTATGGTGGGGATGGGAGGCAAGGGGGTGCCTGTAGACCTTCTAGGCTTCCTCTGGGCGTCCCAGTCCCCCAGCACTAGGTTCAGGAACCTAGAAGCTCATCAGATCCCAAGAGAGTTTATAGTTTGATTTTCAGACCCCTCTCCCCGTTTCTTTCCCCAAGGTCAGTAGGTGGGGCTGAAAGTTCCAACCAGCTAATCAATCACTTGGTCTTTGTAGTGAGCAGCCCCATCCTGAGGCTATGTAGGGGCTCCACCTAAGTAACCTCATTAGCATAAACTCTATCCAGCATAAATTATATCCAGATAGAGATAGGGTGATCAAAAAGGGCTCCTTAAAAGTAGCAAGACACTCCCATCACCTGGGAAGTTCCTAAGGTTTTAGGAACTGTGTGTCAAGAACCTGAGACAAACACGACATTTCTTAGTATACCACATACTAGCTATGTGATCCTAGACATGTCAGCGAACGTCTTTGAGCCTCTCTTCCTCTTTTGTGGAGAGAATACTTACTTCATAAAGTGGTTATATCAGTGCATGAATTTTACTGTGTGTAAAAAGTCTTGTCCAGTACTTGATACCAGTATGTGTTAACTTCCTTTTATTGCATCTGTCTCCTGTTAAGAAGATCAAAGCCATAAAATACTTTTTTTTGAGATGATGGAGTCTCGCTGTGACGACCAGGCTGAGGTGCAGTGGTGCAATCTCAGCTCACCACAACCTCTGCCTCCTGGGTTCAAGCGATTCTCTTGTCTCAGCCTCCTGAGTAGCTGGGATTACAGGCGTATGCCACCATGCCCGGCTAGTTTTTGTATTTTTGTATAGATGGAGTTTCGCCATGTTGGCCAGGCTGGTCTCAAACCCCTGACCTCAAGTAATCTGCTTTCCTTGGCCTCCCATAAGTGCTGGGATTACAGGCATGAGCCATCACACCAGGCCAGAATTCATTTCTTTAATGAATTACAGAATCCTATTTATTATATAAATAAGTAAAATAACATAATTACCCTCATATTTAGTATAGGTGATAGGGGAGGGAGTTAAAAATTAGGTCAGTGCCAGAAAATACGTTGATAATATTTAGAACAAACTCTCTCTTAGAAGAGGGGGAAAAATGATCTTTTAAAAACTGTACTGGAATAGTTTACGAGGGAAGATTCTTAAAAACAGAATTAATTATTTCAAAATAAAAAAGATTTTATAAGAACGAGTCAGCCTTCTAGTTGAGTATACACCTAGCTACTCAGGCTGACGCTGGAAGATGGCTTGAGCCCAGGAGTTTAAGGCTATAGTACACTGTGGCACCTGTGAATAGCCACTGCATTCCAGACTGGGTGACATGGTGAGACCCAGTCTCGACAAAAAAATAATTCTCTGTCTTGACTAACATAGCTCAAACTTCTTTGAGGGTAGGGGCTAGTCCAGGTATCGCCATATCTGTTTTAAATCTTGAGTCCCCTATCAGTAGTCTTCGAAGTCTCATTTGCTCTCCAGCTTACTTGCTGCTAACTCTGTGATACAATCATACAATCATTCTGTATAAGCAGGCTGAATTGCTAATAGGGAAGGGAAATGGCTCAGCTATAATATGGCAATGCATTTGGAGAAGTCTGTCTTGTCTCTATTAAAGCCGGTGCTATCCCATACCTAAACCAGATTCTTTTTTTTTGAGATGGAGTCTCACTCTGTCACCCAGGCTGGAGTACAGTGGCGCGATCTTGGCTCACTGCAACCTCCGCTTCCCGGGTTCAAACAATTTTCCTGCCTCAGCCTCTGGAGTAGCTGGGATTACAGGCATGCACCATCATGCCAGGCTAATTTTGTATTTTTAGTAGAGACGGGGTTTCGTCATGTTAGTTAGGCTGGTCTCAAACTCCTGACCTCAGGCGATCTGCCCACCCCTGCCTCCCAAAGTGCTAGGATTACAGGCGTGAGCCACCGTGTCCGGCCGCTATTTGTAAATTTTTAAGCATTTTAGTATTTTTTACATTTGAAACAAAAAATCTTCACCTAAAGCAAGTAAATCGAGCAGGACTTTTGGAAACAGTAACCAACTCCATTACCAAAGATGTTTGTGAAACTAAAATAGTGCTAAAGATCTCACATGTAATCACATACTACATTATGTGTTTCAAATCTATTTTAATTTTTTTCAATCCTTTGCCACTACAGACAATGCCACACTAAATAATAATCTTTGCATATCATTTCACGTTTTTGCTAGTATCCTTGAAATAGATACTTTCTAAATTTTTTTTATAGAGAGGGGGTCTTGCTATGTTGGTCAGGTTAGTTTTGAACTCCTGGCTTCAAGCAATCCTCCTGCCTCAGCCTCCCATAGTGGCAGGATTGCAGGTGCCCAGCCTTCTAGGACCTTTTGATAGAAAGAATTGTGCTTTGCCTTGAATTTAAGAAAAAATACAACATAGCTTCCTGTATATTTTCCTCAAGTACAAACGTAACTTTTATTTTATAAATATATATTAAAAAATAAATTTACTTAAAAGTCCAGCAGTGTGGCCAGCTGTGGTGGCTCTCACCTGTAATCTTAGCATTTTAGGAGGCCCATGCAGGAGGATTGCTTGAGCCCAGGAGTTCAAAACCAGCCTGGCCGAGGCTACAGGATTGCTTAAACACAGGAGTTAGAGGCTGCAGTGAGCCAGGATTGTGCCACTGCACTCCAGCCTGGGTGACAGAGTAAGACCCTGTCTCTGAGGCTGGGCACTTTGGCTCACGCCTGTAATCCCAGCACTTTGGGAGGCAGAGGTGGGCGGATCAGGAAGTCAAGAGGTCCAGACTATCCTGGCCAACATGGTGAAAACCCGTCTCTACTAAAAATACAAAAATTAGCCAGGCATGGTGGCGGGTGCCTATAGTCCCAGCTGTTCAGGAGGCTGAGGCAGGAGAATCGCTTGAACCCGGGAGGCGGAGATTGCAGTGAGCCAAGATCGTGCCACTGCACTCCAGCGTCTCAAAAAAAAAAAAAAAAAGTAGGCTGGGCGCGGTGGCTCACGCTTGTAATCCCAGCACTTTGGGAGGCCGAGGCGGGCGGATCACGAGGTCAGGAAAAATGTTGAACTAACTACTCCATGTGGCTGAGTCAGCATTTGAACCAATTCAGTCTATGTTTATAAATGTATGCCATATCGCTTCTCAGCCTTTCGGCTAAGATCAAATATAAATGAGCGCCATACTGCTTTTTTTTTTTTTTTTTTTTTTTTTGAGATGGAGTCTTGCTATCGCCTAGGCTAGAGTGCAGTGGCGCGATCTCGGCTCACTGCAGGCTCTGCCCCCTGGGGTTCACGCCATTCTCCTGCCTCAGCCTCCCAAGTAGCTGGGACTACAGGCGCCCGCCACCTCGCCCGGCTAATTTTTTGTATTTTTAGTAGAGACGGGGTTTCACTGTGTTAGCCAGGGTGGTCTCGATCTCCTGACCTCGTGATCCGCCCACCTCGGCCTCCCAAAGTGCTGGGATTACAGGCGTGAGCCACCGCGCCCGGCTCCATACTGCTTTTGCTTCGCAGAAATGTCTTCTGCCTCATGCAACATTCTCTACTGTCATCTCCCACCTGAGAGAACATATGGAGGGCTCAGCAAAATTCTCTGTAAAATGAGTACAGCGATTAATTTTGTCCTGGCAACATATGACACTCATTTCTCCCATACGTTATTTTTATTATGCTAACGCAATTCAAAAATCTGGCAAATAATTCATGAGTAAGATTAAAATGTCACATTGGGAATTCTGGCTAGGTTACATGCCAAACCCTCTCTTCTTTGATAATCTTTTGGTGATGGTAAACAATGCAAGCGCAATGCCAATTATCTAGATCCAGATTATGTTTATGATTTAAATGACAGAATGATAATTCCTTCATCTTTTATGTATGGCTTTCTGTTTTGGAGTAAAGAATGCATTTTATTTTTGTTTCTCCTCAGACTATGAATAAAAGTGACCCTCAACAAACATTTGCTGAATAAATGAATGAACCCTCATCTTCTCTTAACGCACACCTTATAAAATCTTTCTCAACTACTCCAATTTTCCCTATTACTTTTTTTTTTTAAACTAATCCCTCTGTTCACTCTCAACACTCCTTATTTTTCAGTGTTTGGTGCTTTGAGGGGAAAAAAAATATGTTCTTCAGTTTTACAATAGTTGGGAAAGAAAAAGGAACATTTTTATTGTTTTGTTTCATCTGTGTTCCTTTTCTCTTGGATTCCACATGGCATCATGTAATCAATTTTTTGCTGCCTTTCACTGATTGCTCACAGTCTCATATGTTGCTTCTCCAAACTAACAAGAGTACAGTGTCTATGTCTCCCTCCTCTGTGGCATATCCACCCCCCTCCATGAACTGAAAGCATTCCAATTCTGAGGCACTCTGAACTCTTCCATAAAAAGTGGCTGTTTTCATGGCCTCTTCGCAAAGTGTAATTCTGTCTTCTCTTTCAAGCAATATTAATAAAACTAGTTTTTAAAATTTCTTTGACAAACATTGTTGCTAAAGCCAAACAAATGATCAACAAGCTTTCACAAGCCCTTGCTAATGTGACATAACTCTGAGGCATTTACACAGGTTATGAAACTTGTCCTAGTACATTGGCCTCAGAAGACAGGCATAAAGCACTCTTTGTGAACTGCTTAGCTTTGTAAAAAAGGTCTATCTGGCACCTGAACAAGCGACATTTTGCAAAACATCAGGCTTTGCATGAAAATTCAGATTCCCACACTGAGAGTCCATTGAGAGATCTTCCACTCATTAGCATGCTACAAGGCCACTGAAAGATCAGGAAGATGTCAAAAGGGCAAACCTTTACATAAACAGAACTCAGAGAAACAAAGTGAACTGAACTTGGCATCAGCCAACTGTACGTATAAAAAAAAAAAACGTGTTTATTGGGATGAGAAGAAGGAAAATTCACTAATTTGTCCATATGCAACTAAATGATTATTTTTCCTTCGGTAAAATTAATTGCAAAGGCAGCCAGATGCAGTGGCTCCTGCCTGTAATCCCAGCACTTTGGGAGGCCAAGGTGGACAGATGACTTGAGCTCAGGAGTTTGAGACCAGTCTGAGCAACATGGCAAAACTCCATCTCTACAAAAAAATATAAAAATTAGCCAGAGGTGGTGGTACAGATCTGTGGTCCCAGCTACTCAGGAGGCTGAGGCAGAAGGTTTGCTTGAGCCCCAGAGGTCGAGGCCGCAGTGAACTGGGATCATGCCACTGAATTCCAGCCTAGGCAACAGACTGAGATTCTGTCTCAAAAAATAAAAATAAAAATAATCTCAAAGGCATTAGACCTAAAGCGATTGTCTATTAAACTATCTCTTGTGGAAAGTAACATTTCCCTCAATATCCACCTTTATTCAAATTGTCCTATGCTTTAAAATAATTGGTACCCCCTCTCCTCTCTTTGCAAGAACCAGTTGTCCCTTTTTTCCTTAAATTCTTTTGTGGTCGCTGAAGAGTTTTATTTAGTCTTCAATGACTTCAGGCAGTATAATGAGCCAAGGAATTCCAATGATAATGAATGCAGGTTGTCTGGCAGCTCCTGGGCAGCCAGGGTTGTCCCTGGGAAAAGATGCCCTCTGAGCTGGATGATGGTTCCCTTAACTGAGTAAACAGTCAGGAAGAGGGCCTTGCAGTCCTAAGTCAGGACCCAGGTCCCCTTTCATTAAAGTCCTGCTAAAAATCATCCCAGGAAAATAGAGAGTCATACAAAAAATAAACATGAGGAAATTATAAGCCAGCCAGATACTGATTTCGGCTGACATTACTTCCATGGATCACTTCATCCATCCATTCATTTATTGATCCATTTATTCAACAATTATTCACAGAAAGCCAACAAGGGACAAGGACTGATAGGTACTAGGGGTATGGTGCTAAACAAAACAGACAGTCTTTGCTCCATTCGAGCTGTATTCTAGTGGGGAGACAGCCAGTAAACAGTAAAGTGTAACTTGTAGACTGAACTGTGTCCCACTCCAAATTTCTACAGCGAAGCCCTAAATGAAACTGTGACAATATTTGAAGACAGAGTCCTTCCAGGAAATAATCAAGGTTAAATGAGGTCATAAGAGTGAGGCCCTTATGATGAGATTTGTGCCCTTTATAAGAAAAGACACCAAAGAGCTGGCTTCCTCTCTTCCTCTCTGCCATGTAAGGACAAAGAAAGAAGGTGGCCATCTAAAAGCCAGAGAGTCCCTCACCAGAAACCAAACCTGACAGCACCTTGGACTTCCAACTTACAGAACCATGAGAAAATTGATTTCCGTTGTTTAAGCCATGCAGTGTGTGGTATTACTGTGTTACGCCCACCTGAGCAGACTAATACAATAACATAATATTAGGAAATCAACAGAACTAGAAAGGAAATCATGTAAGGTAGAGGGATAGATAGATAGGCAGTGGCAGAATGGAAAGTGGCACCGAGTATGGGGACCAGGAAAGGCCACCGGGGAAGACCATTCCAGATGGAAATATTTCTAGGGGAATTCTCTGACATGGGGACAAAAATGGGGCATGTGAAAAACAGCCAGAAAGTCTCTGCAGCCTGGGCACATTGGGCAGGGTATGAATGAAAGTAAACAGAGACAGAGAGGAAACCAGGGACCAGTTCATTCCGGCTACACAGGCCATGGCAAGAACCTCAGATTTTGTTCTAAGTGGGATAGAAAGCTACTGGAAGTCTATAAGCAGGAGAGTGACATATATGATTTACCTTAAAAGGATCACTATTACAGGGGAAAGAGACTGTAGGAGAGAAGGACTGGAAGCGGGAAAACGATGAGGTTGGTTTAATTTTCCAGGTAAAAGATGATGGGGACATGGGCTAGTGGGATGGGGACAGAAGAGGTGAGAAATTGTTGGATTTAGAGTCTATTTTTAAAATAATTCAGGATTTGTCAATAGGTTGGATATGGTGTGCAAGAGAAAGAAAAGAGTCAAGGACACCAAATTGAGCTGTGCAGCTGGGTTACTGCAGTGCTGTTTACCAAGATGATAAAACAGTAAGAGGAGTTCGTGTGGTAGAGAAGAGAGTTGAGTCAAGGGTTGTTTTGCACATGTTACATTTTGGGATGCCTATTAGACACACAAGTGGAAATGTTAAACAGGGAACTTGATAGACCAGCATGGAGTGAAGGGAAAGATCAGGACTGGAAATAGAAAAGTGAGTGTCATTAGCATTTAAACAAAGTTGAAAGCAGAAGGCTGAGTATTATCGTAATTACTGCCAGCACCTGCTTCTCAATTTACAGATCTTTCTCTAGGGATGCAGGAGTGAATGAAAAGCTATTTTTCAATCTTTCTATTCCCCTTTCCCTTCTCTACCCCCTCGAGATTACCCCATCCAGCTTCAAATGGTCACTGTCTGCTATGCCTGGAAGTGACTTCGCCTCTCCTGCCCTTCACCGCATTTGGGCTGGTGCAGCTGGATTGGTGCATGTGGGAGCACATGCTCTGGTCATCTGCTAAGGCAGAGTCTTCCCAGTGCTGAAGCTTGGCTGCTTTGCCCATGTTTCCAAACTAAGTCTAGGCCTGACCTCTCTAAAGCCTGGAACCCTGACAAAGGCAAGTCTTTTCCCAGGAGCTTGCCTGCCACTCCTCTCACCATTCCACAAGACCTTAATGTCTTTTTTGTTTGTTTTTTGTTGTTGTTTTCGAGACAGAGTCTTGCCCTGTTGCCCAGGCTAGAGTGCAGTGGTGCAATCTTGGCTCACTGCAACCCGCACCTTCCAGGTTCAAGGGATTCTCCTGCCTCAGCCTCCTGAGTAGCTGGGATTACAGGCACACCACCACACTGGCTGATTTTTGTATTTTTAGTACAGACGGGGTTTCACCATGTTGGCCAGGCTGGTCTCTTAACTCCTGACCTCAGGTGATCCACCTGCCTGGGCCTTCCAAAGTGCTGGGATTACAGGCGTGAGCCACCGCACCCGGCCAAGGCCTTAATGTCTTCATTGACTTGTATTTTTTCCTCAACTGCGGTAGGAGAACAGTGAGACAAGTCTGTTTTAAGAGAACCATGGTCATCTTGCATTAATGGAAAAAAAAAAAAAAAACTGCTTTTAGTGAATATAGGAGAAAAAGTGTGTGTCTGTCTGAGAGACTGAAAGATCCTATTGCAGCCTTCATCCATATTACTTTCTATGTTGCCACTGATCTGTGAATGACAAGGGTGGCCTTGAAAGCAGGGGCTTTTAGTAGAGATGGGGTTTTGCCATGTTGACCAGGCTGGTCTCCAACTCCTGACCTCAGGTGATCCGCCCTCCTCAGCCTCCTAAAGTGCTGGAATTACAGGTGTGAGCCATGGCACCTGGCCCTGTTTCTTTTTATTTTATATATATATATATATATATATTTTTTTTTTTTTTTTTTAGAGATGGGGTCTCACTATGTTGCCCAGGCTCAAGTGATTCTCCAGCTTTGGCCTCCCAAAGCACTGGAATTATAGGTGTGAGCCACTGCGCTCAGCCCCAGCTCCGTTTCTAATTTGCTAGGTTGCCTTGATGGAGTCTCCCTCCACATTACTTTCCTTGAACACACAGAGGTTGGGGAGTAATTAGAATTGTATTCATAAAATGAATCTGCTCTTCAAAAGTTAGATGATGTGATTTCAACAGAAGAGAATGTAATATATGTACGTTCTGATTACAACTGTGTACACATGCACGTTTATATAGTAATAAAGTTCAGGAATAAATTTTAAGTAACAACAATCTTGTTTTTTTTTCTTTTTGAGGCAGGGTCTAGCTCTGCCACCCACACTGGAGTGCACTGGTACAATCACAGCTCACTGCAGCCTCAACCATCTGGGCTCAAGCCATCTCCCCACCTCAGCCTCCCAAGTAGCTGGGACCACAGGTGTGCACCACCATGCTTGGCTTCTTTTTTTTTTTTTTTTTTCTGGAGAGACAGGGTCTTAACATATTGCCCAGACTTGTCTCGAACTCCTGGGCTCAAGCCATCCTCCCATGTTGGCCTCCCAAAGTGTTGGGATTACAGGCGTGAGTAACTGCGTCTGACCAACAGTCTTCCTTATTGAAAAATTTTAAACAATGCTGCCTTAGATACTCCCTAACAGATCTCTGCTTTAACAATCCAGCAGTTCATTGAGGTTCTCTCCTCTCTCTGTAGACTCTTCTATATAAGGCTTTGCACACTGCATGCAAGTGGACTACTTTCTACACATAAGCACTTTTGCTGCTGTCTCTCTCTCTCTCTCTCTCAGGAATTGACAGCTTATCAATGAGACAAAAATATATCAGTAATAATATATATTTGAATTATACAATCAGTGGGTGGGGCACAAAACCAATAGGTTATTTGCTACCATCCCTCAACCCTCCAAAAAAGAATTACACAATCAATAGGATTGAACTACATGACATACAGAGAACATTTTAGCCAATAATTAGAAAATAGCATGTTTTTCTCAAGCACACTCAGATCACCTGCACAAACTGTCAATATACTGAAGCATAAAGCAAATCTCAAGTAATTTTCAAGGATTGGAATCATATAGATCTCACTGTCTGGCCATAATCTCATTACACTGGGAATCAATAAATGAAAGATACTCTTTCAGAAATGAAGAGAATCACTTCTAAATAATTTATGGATCAAATGAAAAAAAATTATGATGCAAATTAGAGAATACTGAGAACTGAATGATGAGATCATACTGCAGTAAATTGTATTATTGTTCCAAATAGTTTCTGCCCTACCCTCTGAAAGAATTACAGATTCCAGGCCGGGTGCAGTGGCTCAAGCCTGTAATCCCAGCACTTTGGGAGTCCAAGGCCAGTGGATCACCTGAGGTCAGGAGTTTGAGACCAGCCTGGCCAACATGGTGAAACCCCATCTCTACTAAAAATCCAAAAATTAGCCAGGCGTGGTGGCGAATGCCTGTAATCCCAGCTACTCGGGAGGCTGAGATAGGAGAATCACTTGAACCCAGGAGGTGGAGGTTGCAGTGAGCCGAGATCGCGCCACTGCACTCTAGCCTGGGTGACAGAGCAAGACTGTCTCAAAAAAAAAAAAAAAAAAAAAAAAGAATTATACATTCCAACCCATTGCTGTGTTCTTTCAGTGTCCACACTATGAGAAGATTTCTATTTCCCACACACTGAAATCATGCTTGGCCATTTGACTTGCTTTGTTCAATGAAATGTGAGTGGATTGATATATGCCACTTTTGAATATAAGTCTGTAAGAGCCACTACTTTTTCCTTCTGCCCTAGATTGGCATGGCACAGATAACTATGTCTTCAGTGTGGATCCCAGAATGGGGCAGAGTCACGGTCTTACACAGTCAATGTGTAAGAAAGAAATTTTTGTTGTGGCAAGCCACTGAAATTGGTTTGAAATTGCTTATTACCACAGCACAACTTAGCCACAGCTAACTGATACAAATATCTATAAAAATGTCTGGTTGCAATAGTACTGAAAGTCCTAGCCAGAGAAATTAGGCAAGGGAAAGAAATAAAAGGGATGCAAATTGGAAAATAAGAAGTTAAATTGTCTGTTTGCAGACAACATGATCTTATATGGAAAATGCTAAAGACTCCATCAAAAATTTTCAAAACTAATAAATGAATTCAGTAAAGTTACAGGATACAAAATCCAACATAGAAAAACCAATGGCATTTCTATACACTAACAAACTATTCCAAAAAGAAATTAAGAAAACAATCCAGGCCAGGAGCAATGGCTCACGCCTGTAATCCCAGCACTTTGGGAGGCCGAGGTGGGAGAATTACTCGAGCCTGAAAGTTCAAGTCCAGCCTGGGCAACACAGTGAGACTCCAATCTACAAAATAAAAAATAAAAATTAGCTGGGCATGGTGGCGTGTACCTGTAGTCCCAGCCACTTTGGAGGCTGAGGTGGGAAGATTGCTTAAGCCCAGGAGGTCAAGGCTGCATGACTGTGCCACTGCACTCCAGCCTAAGCAATAGAGCAAGACCCTGTCTCAAAAAAGAAAATAAAAGAAAAAAAAATCCAATTTACAATAGCTACAAAAATAATATTTAGGAATAAATTTAACAAAGAATGTGAAAAATCTATAAACCAAAAACTATAAAGCATTGATGAAGAAATTGAAGAAGTCATAAATAAAAAGAAAGATATCCTGTCTTCATGGATTGGAAGAATAATATTGTTAAAATGTCCATACTACCCAAAGAAATCTACTACTCAAAGGATTCAATGCAATCTATTAAAATTCCAATGACCTGTTTCACAAAAATAGGAAACACTATCCTAAAATTCATATGAAACCATAAAAGACCCCCAAATAGCCAAAGTACCCCCAAAGACCCCCAAATAGCAAAAAGAACAAAGCTAGAGGCATCACACTACCCGATATCAAAATCTACTACAAGCCATAATCAAAGCAGCATGCTATTGGCATAAAAACAGATCTGTAGACCAACAAAACAGAATAGAAAGCCCAGAAATAAATCTACATATTTCTAGTCAATTGATTTTCAACAAAAATGCCAATAACACACAATAGGGAAGCGATAATACTGTTGAAAATACTGTTGAAAAACAGTATATCCATATGCAGAAGAATGTCACTGGGCCTTTATCTCACTCCATATACAACAACCCACTGAAAATGGAGTAAGATTTAAATGTAAGACCTGAAACTGTGAAACTACTAGAAGATAACATAGGGGAAAAGTTCCATGACATTGGTTTGGGCAATAATTATTTTGAATATGACCCCAAAAGCACAGGCAACAAAAGCAAAAGTAGATAAATGAAATTACATTAAACCAAAAAGATTCTGCACAGCAGAGGGAACAATCAACAGTGTGAAAAAGACAACCTATGGAATGGAAGAAAATATTTGTAAATTATGTATCTGATAAGGAGTTTATATCCAAAATATATAAGGAATTCACACACCTCAAGCAAGAAAAAAATTAACCAGATTTTACAATGGGCAAAGGAACTAAATAGACATGTCTCAAAAGAAAACACACAAATGGCCAACAGGTATATAAAAAAAGGTCAGCATCGGCCGGGTGCGGTGGCCCACGCCTGTAATCCCAGGACTTTGGAAGGCCAAGATGGGTGGATCACGAGGTCAGGAGATCAAGACCATCCTGGCTAACACGGTGAAACCCCATCTCTACTAAAAATACAAAAAAAAAAAAAAAAAAAATAGCCGGGCATAGTGGCGGGTGCTTGTAGTCCCAGCTACTCGGGAGGCTGAGGCAGGAGAATGGTGTGAACCCGGGAGGCGGAACTTGCAGTGAGCCGAGATCCCGAGATTGCGCCACTGCACTCCAGCCTGGGCGACGGAGCAAGACTCTGTCTCAAAAAAAAAAAAAAAAAAAAAAAAAAAAAAAGAAAAAATCAGCATCACTAATCATTAGGAAAAGGCAAATTAAAACCACAATGAGATATTACCTTATCCTTGTGAGGATGGCTATTACCAAAAAGACCAAAGACAACAAAGTGTTGGCAAGGATGTAGAGAAGAGGAAACCCTGGAACACTGTTGGTGGGAAGGTAAACTAGTATAGCCATTATGGAGAACAGTATAGAAGTTTCTCAAAAAATTAAAAATAGAACTACTATATAACCCAATGATCCCACAACTGGGTATATATCCAAAGGGAATGAAATCAGTATGTTGAAGACATATCTGCATCCTATGTCTACTGCAGCATTATTCACAATACCCAAGATATGGAATCAACCTAAGTATTCATGAATGGATGAATGGATAAAGAAAATGTGGTGTATATACACAATGGAATACTACTCAGCCTTAAAAAAGGAGAAAATCCTATTATTTGCAACACCACAGATGAGCCTGGAGGACATTATGTTAAATGAAATAAGCCAGGCACAGAAAGACAAATCGCTCCTGATATCACTTACATGTGGAGTCTGAAAAAGATTAACTCATAGAAGCAGAGTAGAATGGCAGTTACCAGGGTTAATGAGTGGTGTGGCACTGGGGGATGCTGATCAAAGAATACAAAATTTCAGTCAGGAAGAATAAGTTCAAGAGATCCATTGCACAACATGGTGATTACAGTGAATAACAAGGTATTCATACTCAAAAATTGCTAAGAGAGTAGATGTTAAGTTTTCTCACCACAAAAAAATGGTATGTGAGGTAATGCGTATGTTAATTAGCTTGATTTAGCCATTCCACAATGAATACATGTATCGAAACATCATGTTTTGTTTTGTTTTGTTTTGTTTTTGAGACAGAGTCTCACTCTGTCGCCCAGGCTGGAGTGCAGTGGCGCTATCTTGGCTCACTGCAAGCTCTGCCTCCCGGGTTCATGCCATTCTCCTGCCTCAGCCTCCCGAGTAGCTAGGACTACAGGTGCCCACCACCACGCCTGGCTAATTTTTTCTATTTTTAGTGGAGACGGGGTTCCACCGTGTTAGCCAGGATGGTCTCGGTCTCGTGACCTCGTGATCCGCCCACCTTGGCCTCCCAAAATGCTGGGATTACAGGCGTGAGCCACCGCAACCGGCCTCGAAACATCATGTTGTATGCTAACATGGTTTGGATGTGTGTCCCCTCCAAATTTTAAGTTGCATGTGATTCCCAGTGTTGGAGGTGGGGCCTGGTGGGACGTGTTTGGGTAAGAGAGGTGGATCCCTCATGAACGCTTGGTGCCATCCTGGCAGTAATGAGTGAGTTCCTGCTTTATGAGGTCATGTGAGATCTGGTTGTTTCTGGGACCTCCCCCATCTCTCTCTTGCTCTCACTGTCTCCATGTGATAGACCAGCTCCCCACTTGCCTTCTGCCATGATTGAAAGCTTCCTTGGGCCTCACCAGAAGCAGAGCAGATGCCAGTGCCATTCTTCCTGTACAGCCTGCAGAACCTTCAGCCAATTAAACCTATTTTCCTTATAAATTACTCAGCCTTAGGTATTTTGTATAGCAATGCAAGAATGGACTAATACATATACCATAAATATATTTGGTAAGGTGGGCCAAGAAAAGAAAAAAGAGGGCCAGGCACGGTGGCTTACACCTGTAATCCCAGCATATTGGGAGGTTGAGGTGGGTGGGTCACCTGAGGTCAGGAGTTCAAGACCAGCTTGGCCAACATGGTGAAACTCCGTCTCTACTAAAAATACAAAAATTAGCTGGGTGTGGTGGTGTGCACCTGTAATCTCAGCTACTCGGGAGGCCAAGGCAGGAGAATTGCTTGAACCTAGGAGATGGAGGTTGCAGTGAGCCAAAATCGTGCCACTGCACTCCAGCTTGGGCAACTGAGCGAGACCCCATCTCAAAAATAAAAAATAAAAAATAAATAAAAGATAAAAGAGAAGGCATATAAAAATAATAAAGAGAATGAAAAAGGTGACAAAACTCAGATTCTGCACAGAATTAACAGACATTATAGATTATTGTGAATAACTTTATGCCAAGAAGTTTGAAATATATATAAAATGGGGAAAAATTCTTAGAAAATATTACTGTATTACATTACATATAATAATACTAATACTATTATAATAATTTAAGAACTAGATAAATTGTACAACCATTATAGTAATTGAATCAAGAGATAAAAACTTTCCTCCAAAGCAAACAGCAGCACAGATTGTTTCACAGGAGCGTTCTATCAAACATTAAAGGGAAAAATAAATTCCAATTTTAAGCAAACTACTCCGTAACATAGAAAAGGAAGTTACATTGCTCACCCATTTTATGAAATCAGGATAAACAGACAAGAGAATTACGAGAAGTGAAAATTGCAGGGTTATTTCTTTATGAACAGATGCAAAAATCTTAGAATATTAGCAAATTGACCTAGTATTTTTTTTTTTTTTTTTTTTTGACAGGGTCTCACTTTGTCACTCAAGCTAAGAGTGCAGTGGTGCAATCACAGCTCACTACAGCCTTGACTTCTGGGGCTCAGCAATCCTCCCGCCTCAGCCTCCTGAGCAGCTAGGACTACATATGTGTGCCACCATGCCTGGTTTTTTTTTAAGAGACGGGGTGTCACAAACTCAGGCTTAAACCATGTTCCCACTTAAGGCTCCCAAAATGCTGGGATTACAGGAGTGAGCCACCGTGCTCAGTCTTGATTTAGTAGTGTTTAAAAAAACCCATCATGGCCAAAATGAGAAAAATCATATGATCATCTCAACAGATTCAGAAAAGTCACTCAAGGCCGGGCACGGTGGCTCATGCCTGTAATCCCAGCACTTTGGGAGGCCGAGGCGGGCGGATCACGAGGTCAGGAGATCGAGACCATCCTTCGTAACACGGTGAAACCGTCTCTACTAAAAAATAGAAAAAATTAGCTGGGTGTGGTGGCGTGTGCCTGTAGTCCCAGCTATTCGGGAGGCTGAAGCAGGAGAATGGGGTGAACCTGGGAGGTGGAGTTTGCAGTGAGCCGAGATCATGCCACTGCACTCCAGCCTGGGCGACAGAGCAAGACTCCGTCTCAAAAAAAAAAAAGAAAGAAAAGTCCCTCAATAAAATTGAAACCTCTTCCATAATAAAAACTCTTAATAAACTAGGAACAGAAGAGAATCTTCTTAACCTGATAAAGGGTATCTAACAAAAACCTACAATACTGTCAGAGTTGATGAAAATTTCAAATCGACAACCAGAATGGATGCCTACTATTAACACTTCTGTTCAACCTTGTACTGAATTTCTAGCTAACCATGTAAGACAAGAAAAGGGGAAGGTGTTAGGCTTAGAATGGAAGAAACAAAACCATTATTGCCAAATGCAGTGCCTCACACCTGTAATCCCAACACTGGGATGCCAAGGTGGTTGGATCCTTTGAGTTTAGGAGTTAGAGACCAGCCTGGGCAACGTGGTGGAACCCTGTCTCTACAAAAAATACAAAAATTAGGAGGGTGGGTAGGTGCCCACCTGTAGTTCCAGCTACTCGGGAGGCTGAGATGGAAGGATCACTTGAGGCTTAGGTTGTAGGGAGCCGAGATTGCATTACTGCACTCCAGCCTGGGCAACCGAGCAAGACTCTGTCTCAAAAAAAAAAAAAAACAAAAAACAACCAAAACCAAAACATTATTATTTGTAGATGACATTTTTAGAAAATTTTACAAAACAGTTTCCTCTGTCAACTAGATAACATTTTTATCTACATAATAACCCCAAAACATTTGTTAGATAAATTATTAAAAATAAGAGAGTTTAGTCAAGTGGCTAGATATAAAATTGATTTATATATAAATTATTGCACTTCTATGCCTCAGCAAAAAACAAACATTGATTTAAGAAAAGAAATAATTGGCAGGACGCAGTGGCTCACACCTGTAATCCCAGCACTTTGGAAAGCTGAGGTGGGCAGATCACTTGCGGTCAGGAGTCCGAGACCAGCCTGGCCAACATGGTGAAACCCTGTCCCTAGTAAAAATACAAAATTAGCCAGGTGTGGTGGTGCACACATATAATCCTAGCTACTTGGGAGGCTGAGGCAGGAGAATCACTTGAACCTGGGAGGCAGATGTTGCAGTGAGCAATGATGGTGCCACTGGACTCCAGCCTGGGTGACAAAGCAAAACTCCATCTCAAAAAAAAAAAAAAAAAAGAAAATATAGGATATTTTAATGACCTCGAGAGAGAAGCATTTCTTTTTAATTTATTTTTGAAGGGCAAATCATAATTGTATACATTTATTGGGTACAATGGGATGTTTTGATATACATACAAAATATGGAATGATTAATCAGGCTTGTGGTGAGAAGTATTTCTTCAGTAAGTTACAAAGAGATTATATAAGTTACAAGTATTATTTCAACTTTATGTACAAGAATCTGAAACTTAGAGCAGTTAAATTTGTCCAGAGTCACCCAAGATAACATTCAAACCCCAGAAATGCAGTCTGTAGGCTGTCATTCTTAACCTCAATGCTGTGCAGGCATTTTGTGTGTGTTCCATACATCAGTTCCCTTTTCCTCCTCTTTTAATTTTTATTACTTATTTATTCATGTCAGATAGGTAATGTGCCCACGTTGTAACAAGGTTTGATGTGGTCTGGCTCTGTTTCCCCACCAAAATCTCATGTTGAATCATAATTCCCAATGTTGGGGGAGGGACCCGGTGGGTGGTGATTGGATTATGGGGGCGATTTCCCCATTCTGTTCTCGTGATAATGAGTGAGTTCTTGTGAGATCTGATGGTTTAAAAGCGTGCGGCACTTCCCTCCTCGATCTCTCTCTCTCTTCCCTGCCACCACGTGAAGAAGGTGCCTCTTCCCCTTCCCCTTCTGCCATGATGGTAAGTTTCCTGAGGCCTCCCAGTCATGCCCCTGTTAAGCCTGCAGAACTGTGAGTCAATTAAACCACTTGTCTTCATAAATTATCCAGTCTCAGGTAGTTCTTTATAGCTGTGTGAAAACGGACTAATACAGGTTTGAGGGAGGCACATCTCAAACATGCGTGTGCAAACCCAGTCATCACACTTACGAACTACAAAAGGATCTCCCCATCTCCCTTCTCTTCTTAATCAAGCCTTACCTTTTTCTCACTCTGAATAAACTGTTCCCTGCTTTGCACTCCAGTAGTAGCCTATACCTCCCTTATAGCATTTACTTTATACCTTGCATTATTTTGTTGGGTTTCTCTACATATACATGGGGTACATACATAGAGTAGGTTTGGAAAGATACGCAACAAGTGTTCACAATGTAGATGATATTATTATTATTAAATTGAGCAGTTTGGGTAAGAGGTTGATGATAATAACAATGCTCTCATTTGGTTAACAATAAATATTTCAACTTCACAATATACTCCAATACATAAAACGTCTTAAAAACATCAAAGAGCTGATAAAAGAGTGAAAAATTACAAGACAAAAATATAAGCCTGGGCAACATGGTGAAACCCCGTCTCTACAAAACGTATGAAAAATTAGCTGGCCATGGTGGCGCACAGCTGTGGTAACAACTACTTGAGAGGCCGAGGTGGGAGGATCACTTGAGCCAGGATCACACCACTGCACTCCAGCCTGGGTGACAGAGTGAGACTCTGTCTCAAACAAAAAGGAAAGGGGAAAGGAAGGAAAGGGGCGGGGGGGGGGGGGGGGGGGGGG
>NW_026652290.1:71020950-71111705 GCF_009828535.3 Hylobates moloch | reverse complement strand
GGAGGAGAGGGGAGGGGAGGGGAGGGGAGGAGAGGACTCTAAGAAGTAAGTGAAGGATGGTAGACACTTTTGTCCTGAAGGCGTTTGCCAACCTTAGAGAAATTGTGCTTCAGTTTAGATGACTGAAGCTTCTTAAAAGGAAACCCACTTTCCTTAAAACTAAGACTCCAAAGTGCTACATCCTCAAGGTAATGGTAAAGAAGAAATAAATCCATCCCACTCCACTCTACCACATGTCCGGGGAACCTCAAGAAAAATTGTCCTCGATATAAACAGAGAAACGGAAAAAATTATCTCTTAGAGGTTATAATTGCAAACTTAGTGCCTTATAGATAGTAACCAATATACCCACATCACCTAAGTAGTTCAAAAAAACTTCAAGCTCAGCTTAAAGTGGTCCTGAACTGGTAATACATTTAGGCACCTAGAAGAAGCAAATGCAAGTTCTTTCTGGAGGAATGTCCCTTCACCTAAGGCAGTGCTATCAACCGGGGTGAAAATTTTCACCAAAAAATTTCAAGGAAAATTAGCAACTGACAGTAAAAGTAAATACAGAATGAAGGAAACAAGGCACAATGAAGGAGTATCAGCAAAAATAATTGACAAAAGACCTATTTTTTGAAAATCAAATATTATAATAGGATTATCAGTCATTTTACAAAACGATCCTTACACTAATTGAGAAATAAATGATGCATTTTTTTCTCTTCTCTTTTTCTTTTTTTTTTTTTTTGAGATGGAGCTTTGCTCTTGTTATCCAGGCTGGAGTGCAATGGCGCAATCTCGGCTCACCGCAACCTCCGCCTCTGGGGTTCAAGTGATTCTCCTGCCTCAGCCTCCCGAGTAGCTGGGATTACAGGCATGCGCCACCATGCCTGGCTAATTTAGCATTTTTAGTAAAGATGGGGTTTCACCATGTTAGTCAGCCTTGGCTTCCCAAAGTGTCGGGATTACAGGTGCGAGCCACTGCACCTGGCCAACAGGTTTTTTTTTAACATTAGAAAATTTCTCAAAATGAAAAATAGAGTAATTATAATTAAAGTTGATAATTTGATAATCAATTTTAACAGAATAGATTCAGAAGAAGAGAGAATTAATGAACTAGAAGATAGGGTGGACGAAGTTATTCAAACTACAACAAAGAAAGCAAGAGATGTACTGGGCATGGTGGCTCACGCCTGTAATCCCAGCACTTTGGGAGGCCAAGGTGGGCAGATCACAAAATCAGGAGATCAAGACCATCCTGGCTAACACAGTGAATCCCCGTCTCTACTAAAAATACAAAAAATTAGCTGGGCGTGGTGGCGGGCGCCTGTAGACACAGCTACTCAGGAGGCTGAGGCAGGAGAATGGCGTGAACCTGGGAGGTGGAGCTTGCAGTGAGTTGAAATAGCACCACTGCACTCCAGCCTGGGTGACAGAGTGAGACTCCACGAAAAAAAAAAAAAAAAAAAAGCAAGAGATGAAAAAAATGAAAGGCAGGTTAAGGAGAGGGTAGAGAGAATGGGACAGAAGCAATATTTGAAGAGATTAATGGCTGAGAATTGTCCACAGTTGATGAAAGACACCAAGCCATAAATTTGAGAAGTCCAACAAATCCCAAGATAAATTTAAAAATACACATCTATTAAAACTGCAGAACACCAAAGACATAAATATAATAAAAGCAGCCAGGAGGTGGGATATAGAATAGGGTAGGGAGAATATATTCAAATAAGCAGCGTGCAGTCAAACAGCTAATTTTTTTTTTTTTTTTGAGACAAAGTCTCACTCTATCACCCAGGCTGGGGTGCAGTGGCACGATCTCGGCTCACTGCAACCTCTGCCTCCTGGGTTCAAGCAATTCTCCTGCCTCTGCCTCCTAAGTAGCTGGGATTACAGGCACCTTTTTTTTGTTGTTTTGTTTTGTTTTGTTTTTTACAAAGCACTAACCAAGAAGCAGGGAATACACTACTACACTAAAAGATAAAATACAAAGTCTTTACTCAGAAAAAAATTCTTGTAAGAATGAAGGCAATGGGAGGTTGAGGCTGCAGTGAGCTGTGATTGCACCCCTGCAGTCCAGGGTGCCACAGTGAGACCCTGTCTCAAAAAAAAAAAAAAGTAAAGAATGATGGCAAAATAAAAATGTTTCCAGAAAACAAACAGAGATCATTCACTAACAGAAAAGAAACATTACAGGAAATTCTAAATCATACATTAAGACAGAAGGAAACGGAACCAAATGAAAGGTCTGAGATGCAAGAAGGAATAGTGAGGAAGAAACATGATAAGCCAGGCACTTTGGCTAATGCCTATAATCCCAGCAGTTTGGGAGGCCGAGTTGGGAGGACTGCTTGAGCCTAGGAGTTTGAGATCAGCCCGGGCAACATAGAGAAACTATGTGTCTACAAAGATTAGCCAGGCATGGTGGCATACTCCTGTCGTCCCTGCTACTCAGGAGGGAGGATCACTTGAGCCCAGGAGGTGGAGGCTGCAGTGAGCCAAGACTGTGCCACAGCACCCCAGTTTGGTGACAGAGCAAGACCTTATCTCTTTGAAAAGAAGAAAGAAAGAGAGGAAGGAAGGAAGGAAGGAAGGAAGGAAGGAAGGAAGGAAGGAAGGAAGGGAGGAGGGAAGAAAGAGAGGGAGATAAATAAGCTAGATGGGGGTCGTGGAAGTCAGAAGTCAGAATCCACTAAGGAGTATGTAATAACTTACCTGCTGAATCAAAAAAATTGATTAAAAATTTATTTAAAAATTTTAAGGGCCGAGCATAATGGCTCATGGCTGTAATCTCTGCACTTTGTGAGGCCAAGATGGGATTGCTTGAGACCAGGAGTTTGAGACGAACCTGAGCAACACAGGGAGACACCATCTCTACAAAAAAAAAAAAAAAAAAAAAAAAAATTAGCCAAGGCATGGTGGGGCGTGCCTATAGTCCCAGCTACTTGGGAGGCTGAGGCAGGAAAATCGCTTCAGCCCAGGAGGATGAGGCTGCACTGAGCCATCATCGTGCCACTGCACTCCAACCTGGGCGACAGAGTGACCTGTCTAAAAAAAAATAAAATTTTAAGAAATGTGATAATATATGGTAAATATCAATGAATAGGCCAAGTGTGGTGGCTCACACATATAATCCCAGCACTTTGGGAGGCTGAGGTGGGAGGACCACTTGAGCCCAGGAATTTGAGACCAGCCTGGGCAACATGGTGAAACCTTGCCTCTACAAAAACGAAAACAAAAATAACAAAAATTTGCTGGACATGGTGGCCTGTGCTGGTAGTTCCAGCTACTCAGGAGCCTGCGGTGGGAGCATCGCTTAATTCGGGGAGGTGGAGGTGGACGTTGCAGTGAGCAGAGATCATGCCACTGTGCTCCAGAGTGAGACTCTGTCTCAAAAAAAAAAAAAAAAAAAAGAATATTGACCACATTATAATTGTGATGTCTTGTCAGGTTCAAAATAAAAACAGATGAGAATTCAAAATGGCAAAAATAACAAAAGTTGAATGGAGCTAAATAGAGCTTAAATTGTGTGTAGCATTGTTAGTTTATTACACTGGGACTCAGCATTTCTATTTCATTGAGTGTTTTCTTTTGGTCTATTAATCAGTTTTCTTTATTTCTGCTAACATGTAAAAGAAAGCTTATTTGCTGTGAGTATATAAAATTATGTATGTACACCTCAATATTAATTCTATTTTCTAATTATATATTTGTGAACTGTTCTATGTTCTTACTATTCTTGTCTTCTTGGTCCATCCTAGACTTAGTGGGGTATTAAAATCTCCAACTTTGTTCATGTTTCTGTACATTTCTTCTTGTATTCTAACAGATTTTGCTTTGTGCACTTTGTTGTTTTTGACAAATCTGGTTTTATTAAGCCTCTGCTCTCAATCTTGCAATGATTTTCCATTATATGTGGAATAAAAATCTAAAACACTTGTCAAGTCCTACAAAGAGCCTATATGATCTGGTTCCTGGCTACCTCATTTCCTGCCATTCTCTTGGCCAATTTTTTTTTTTTTTTTTTTTTTTGAGACAGAGTCTCACTGTCGCCCCGGCTGGAGTGCAGTGGCATGATCTTGGCTCACTGCCATCTTTACCTCCCGGGTTCAAGCGACTCTCCTGCCTCAGCCTCCCAAGGAGCTGGGACTACAAGTGTACGCCTCGACGCCTGGCTAATTTGTGTATTTTCAGTAGAGACGGGGTTTCGTCATGTTGGCCAGGTTGGTCTTAAACTCCTGACCTCAAGTGAGGCCTGCCTTGGCCTCCCAAAGTCCTGGGATTACAGGTATGAGCCACTGCCCCCCACCTCCGATTTTCTTAAACATGCCAAACATATGCCTGTTTTGGGCCTTTAGTAGCTACTCCTGGAGCCTGGAAAGCTTTTGTCCCAACTATTTTCCTGGCTCAATCCCTAAGACTTCATTCAAGATGCTGCTCAAATATCTCCTAAGAAGGACTAACTCTAGTCTCCCTGTGTCAAAATCACACCCCCACCACCCCCCATACTTTCTTTGCTTTTACTATTTTATCGTCTTCATACAACGTATCACTACTGCAGTCCCCCCTTGTCCTTGGTTTCAGTTTCCTGTGGTATATTTTGAAAGACACCACATTCACGTAACTTTTATTACAATATTATTCATTATTGTTCATCTCTTACCGTGCCTTACAAATTAGGGTTTATCACAGGTATGTGCGTAAAGGAAAAAACATGGAATATATGAGGTTTGGCGCTACACAGGGTTTCAGGTATCCACTGGGGGTCTTGGAACATATTCCCCATGGATTACTGTGGGATCCCGTGCTTGAAAATGACATATTTGTCATCTTCAGTATAATGTGTTACGGGGGTAGAAACTTCATTGTTGTGTTCCCCAATGTATCTCAAGCTGGTACACAGTATTCAACAAATACCTGCCGAATGAATGAAACGTATTGCTTTATTATTTGGTTGTTCCTCTTATCAATATTAGTTATCTTTTAGAATGTGGTGTTGCTTTCAATTCTACTTTGATATTAATATTGTCACCATCATTTTTTGTTCACGAAGGCTTGTCTACTTTTGCCTGTATCTTAACTTTTACTCTCAGTTTGTGTTTCTCTATTCCAAGCAGCAAATGTTGCATATATTTTCATGTTGTTTTTATTTATTTATTTTTGAGACGAAGTCTCGCTCTGTCACCAAGGCTGGAGGGCAGTGGCGTGATCTCAGCTCACTGCAACCTCCGCCTCCCAGGTTCAAGCAATTCTTCTGCTTCAGCTTCCTGAGTAGCTGGGATTACAGGCCCTGCCACCATGCCCAGCTAATTTTTTTATTTGTGGTAGAGATGGGGTTTCACCATATTGGCAGACTGGTCTTGAACTCCTGACCTCAAATGATCTGCTCACCTCGGCCTCCCAAACTGCTGGGATTACAGGTGCGAGCCACTGCGCCTGGCCTTCATGTTGTTTTTTAATTCAAAGATTTGTCTTTTATATATGATATTAAGCATTTCCATTTATCCAGTTATTTCTGTAATCCTACATTATGTTTTATAAATTTTGTTTTCTTAGTATTTCATTCCCTCTGCTATTTGATAAAACTTACTTTCTCAGACTACATGATATGCTAGCAAAGGGATAGGACATGGGAAGTGGAGGACATTATAAAATACCAATCACAGCTTCTTGACCAATGGAAGCAAGCAAAGTCTGTACTAATCCCCATTTCTTCTTTATCCTGGTGTGTGTGTGTGTGTCTATGAAACATTTTCAACCAATTTCTTCTTTTTACTGTTTTCCCTTGATGATTAAATTTGTTGGTGGTAAATTTTATAATTTAGTCCTTAGTTTACAGAATATCACGTTGAGATTTTTGACTGAACTAGAAGAATAATGAACATCACTGAGAAACCCAGAGATTGATCAGACTTAGCATCTTCCCTCTAGAGGAGAGTATGCATTTTTTATTTTGTTTTGTTTTGTGACAGGATCTCACTCTGCAAGCTGGATTGCACTGGCGTGATCTTGACTCACTGCAGCCTAGGCCTCCTGGACTCACTCAGGCGATCCTCCACCTCAGCCTCCCCAGTAGCTGGGACTACAGGTACCTGCCACCATGCCCAGGTAACTTTTCTGTAGAAACGGGGTTTTGTCATGTTGCCCAGGTGGGTCTCAAACTCCTGGGCTCAAGCAATCCTCCCACTTCAGCCTCCTAAAGTGTTGAGATTACAGACGTGAGCCGCAGCACCTAGCAAAGTATATATTTTTGTTTAAATGAGAGAAGCTGCATTATTTCAAGGGGAGAATGGTGGTATGGCTACTGCTGTTGTTTGGAAGTATGGCTAGAGGTATGTATAAAAAATGTTGACTACTGGCCGGGCGCAGTGGCTCACGCCTGTAATCACAGCACTTTGGGAGGCTGAGGCAGGTGGATCACCTGAGGTCAGGAGTTCAAGACCAGCCTGGCCAACATGGTGAAACCCCGTCTCTGCTACAAAAATTAGCTGGGCGTGTTGGCGCATGCCTGTAATCCCAGCTACTCAGGAGGCTGAGGCAGGAGAATCGCTTGAACCCAGGAGGTGGAGGTTGCAGTGAGCTGAGATTGCACCACTACACTCCAGCCTGGGCAACAGAGTGAGAATCCATCTCAAACAAAAACAAAAACAAATGTTGACTACCAAGGTGAACCTCTGTGGACAGAACAGATTAGAACTCTGCATCTCCTTTGAGCATACTTTTGTGTTAGTACACTTTCCAGATTTCCCTGAAGCTGGGGTTCTAGATGCAAACTTAGTTTCTCCATCTAATTGCATGGTGCCAGATTTTTTCTACAGCAGTGTCTTGTTGTTCAGCCACTTGCTTTGTAGGTGTCAAGAGAGTTTTTTTCTGGAAATAGTGGTGGCAGCAACTTCCTCATTGCTGGACAACAACTTTAACAGTGTGTTCTTGAAGCCAAAAGTCCAAGGTAGGCTTCCTGACTTCCTCTCTTCTTGGTTGGAGCTGAAGTAGTAGCATTTCTGGCTGGTCTGGCTGGTCATGTTTATGGTGGAATCCTTCCTGGAGACTCATCATAGAGCCCTATCTAACCATTCTGTAGACACCTAGTTTCCTATATTAAACCCTTTCCTGCTTATGTTAATGTTTTTTGTTTCTTAAATCCAAACCCTGATCGATAAACTAAAAATTCCAAATTTTTCTTTTTCCAGCTAAATTTCATTTAAATCAGTTGTTTAAATGTTCATTTAGCCTCTTTTCACTGAGTAAGAAACTTAGTTTTGTAAATAGTCTTTGGCATTAACTATCCTTGGTTAGTCTGAGCATATATGATACAAAATGTAATGCTTCTATTCCCAGCACTTTGGAAGGCTGAGGTGGGAGGATCGCTTGAGCCCATGAGTTGGAGACCAACCTGGGCAACATACGGAGACCCTGTCTTTACAAAAAAAAAAAAAAATTATATATAGTCAAACAAGTTATTTCATCTCTTAAGGGAAAGATCTGTCTGTCTGTGGTTCAACACATTGTTATCCATTGTGCAAAAATGATCATTGCCATGCTCTGATAGTTTTAAAATGATCAGACAGGAAATTCATTATATTGCAAACTGGTGTTCAGAAATGTTAGGATTTTCAGTATTTTTATTTTCCAAACATTATTTTAAAAGAACATTAAAAGCATTAGAAATACGAATCTTGCCTAATGGTTAACATACGAACAATTATTATAAAATGTTTAAAATACATCACATACTTTGCATCACAGTAAGCATCAAGAGAACTAATTAACATATCCTGATAATCATATTCAACTGAATTCTCATTACTTTTAGTTCTCATTTTAGCCCTTATGAAGAGATAAGTTATATATTTCTACCTCCACCTGTATCATCATGACACCTTTATTATGATAACACAGGTAGAAGTAGACATATATAACTTACGAAGAAACAAGTTATGTCTCTATACATATAGAGATATAGATATGGACGGGGGCTACGAATCGAGCCCACTATATATTTCATGCAATTTATAACAATAATTTCTTTTTTTAACTTTTCTTTTGGAGATAATTTTCTGATGACCATAAAGAGACAATTCCTCATATGCACCTGCTTAGTTTTCTTTGTGCTATAATTTTTACCCCCCAATGATGGGCCTCACGCCAGTCAAATCATCTCAAACTAAAACGTCACACAGAAAATCTGTCATTTTAAATTTTATAAATAGAAATTACTTTTGTGTTAATATTTTATTATATCACATTTGAAATGCCTAGCCAATTTTTGTATTTTTAATAGAGACGAGGTTTTTTGCCTAGCCAAAAAAATAGATATATGCCTTTGAAAATGTGATGCTTGATTAATGTTGTATTCATTATAAAGCTGTTTGGCATACTGGGATAAATACCAGGTTTTGAATTAAGACAAAAATCTAATTCCTAATTTGCCAAAATTCTTTGTATGATCTTGGGAGAGAATATTAGATTTCTTAATTCTTTGTTAAAAAGAGATAATAGGCCGGTGCACTGGCTCATGCCTGTAATCCCAGCACTTAGGTAGGCCTAGGTGGGTGGATCACGAGGTCAGAAGTTTGAGAACAGCCTGGCTAACTTGGTGAAACCTTGTCTCTATTAAAAATACAAAAATTAGCTGGGCATGGTGGTGTGTGCCTGTAGTCCCAGCTACTCGGGAGGCGAATCGCTTGAACCTGGGAGGCAGAGGTTGCAGTGAGCCGAGATTGTGCCACTGCACTCCATCCTGGGCAACAAGCATGAGACTCTGTCTTAAAAAAAAAAAAGGGAAAAAGGGAAGGAGGGAGGGAGAAAGGGAAAGCAGGAGGGAGTAGGTAGGCAAATCAGTCTAAAAGGTGAACTTAAAAACAAAATAATTCGAGGCTGTCCCTGGGTGTGGCAAGAAAAAAATTTAGAAGAAAAAGAAAACAAAATAAAATCTATGCCTATTTAAATCCCAAAAATAGAAATAACTGATCAATACTGAAAGGTAACAGTTGTAAGATAAGGTTGAGCAGAGTTCTAATTGAATATCTATTCTGTCTTCTCCATACCTCTCATGACCCCTGTATTTGGGGACAGCTGAGGGAGGAAACTATAAATTAATTGCCTTTTAGCTGGATGTGGTTTCTCACGCCTGTAATCCTAGCACTTTGGGAGGCCAAGGCAGGTGGATTACTTGAGGCCAAGAATTCAAGATCAGCCTGGCTATCATGGTGAAACCCTGTCTCTACCAAAAATACAAATATTAGCCAGGAGTGGTGGCGGGCACCTGTAATCCCAGCTACTCTGGAGGCTGAGGCAAGACAATCGCTTGAACCCGGGAAGCGGAGGTTGCAGTGAGCTGAGATCATGCCACTGCACTTTAGCCTGCGTGACAGAGTGAGACTCTGTTTCTACCAAAAAAAAAAAAAAAGCCTTTTATGCAAAGGAAAAAAGTACCTTCCAATCTGCAATAACTCTTGAATATAACAATTTAAAAAGATAGGCATTGTATACTGATGCTCATCTTGTGTGTCTAACATTTAAAAACCTAGTGATTTCAAATACTAACTGTATAATGAAAATATTTTTACATAAAAATATGAGTTCACAGTTGTTATGCTAGGAATCGCAGAGCATATCGTAAAATTAGTTTCAGGTATAGAAATACTTAAATCTATTTTTTCTTTCTGCCCATTTCCACTTTAAGATTAATGGGAGAGAAATAAAATGATTAGTTTGAAAACAGATTATCTTGAGAATTTTTCTACCATAGTAATAAATAAAGACAAAAAAGAAGCCATTTCTAAATAGTTACTTGAATACTGTCAGGTGGTTAGTAAACTCTTCTCACACAGAAGGAAAACATAAATCAAAACATTCCCAGTCTCATCTCTACACCTTGTTAAGCAATAATAAATATTGCCCAGTGCATGACAGGAGTCCACACTGTTTTCCACAGAACACCGAGATGATTACAGCAGTGCCTTCTCTCCTGGGAACAGTGCACCTCTACCACAGATGCAGTCCTCTTCACTAGGCTTCTTGAGTAAGATCATTCAGAAACAATTCACTTTTGGGCCAGCAGGGGTGGCTCACGCCTGTAATCCCAGCACTTTGGGAGGCCGAGGTGAGTGGATCACCTGAGGTCAGGAGTTAAGTAAGAGACCAGCCCGGCCAACATGGTGAAACCCTGTCTCTACTAAAAGTACCAAAATGAGCTGGGCGTGGTGGCACATGCCTGTAATCCCAGCTACTCAGGAGGCTGAGGCAGGAGAATCACTTGAGCCCAGGAGGTGTAGGTTGCAGTGAGCAGAGATCATGCCACTGCACTCCAGCCTGGGTGACAGAGCAAGACTCTGTCTCAGGAAAAAAATAAATAAAGAAAGAATTCACTTTTAACAAGCAAAAATATATTTCTTTTCTTTCTTTTCTTTTTTTTATTTTTCTGAGATGACATCTTGCTCTTGTCACCCAGGCTGGAGTGCAATGGCACAATCTCAGCTCACTGCAACCTGTCTCCCAGTTTCAAGCGATTCTCTTGCCTCAACCTCCCGAGTAGCTGGGATTACAGGCGCTTGCGACCACGCCTGGCTAATTTTTGTGTTTTTAGTAGAGACGGGGTTTCATCATGTTGGCCAGGTGGTCTCGAACTCCTGACCTCAGGTGATCCACCCGCCTCAGCCTCCCAAAGTGCTGGGATTACAGGCGTGAGCCACCGCGCCTGGCCCAAATATATTTCCTTTCAAAAGAACTGTAAACCTACTCAACTGACATAAAATATGTCTATAATAAGAAATGGCAATAATCATAATACTATATTCTTAGTTGACTGTCCTATGAAAGAAAAGTACCTAATCCCTGTGTGAGTGTTTTTGGTAAAGACAGAATTTTCTGCCTTAAGAATATATATATTTCTGGCTGAGTGCGGTGGCTCACGCCTGTAATCCCAGCACTTTGGGAGGCCGAGGCAGGCGGATCACCTAAGGTCAGGAGTTGAAGACCAGCCTGACCAACACGGAGAAACTCCGTCTCTACTAAAAATACAAAAATTAGCTGTGCATGGTGGCATTCGCCTGTAATCCCAGCTACTCGGGAGGCTGAGACAGGAGAATGGCTTGAACCCGGGAGGTGGAGATTGCGGTGAGCCGAGGTCATGCCATTGCACTCCAGCCTGGGCAACAAGAGTGAAACTCTATCTGAAAAAAAAAAAAAAAAAAAAAAAAAGAATATATACATTTCCTTTAGAGACAGGGTCTTGCTGTGTTGCTCAGGCTGGACTCATACTCCTGGGCTCAAGTGATCCTCCTGCCTCAGCCTCCCAAGTAGCTAGGACTACAAGTGCACGCCACTGCACCCAGCTAACAATATATTATTTATTCAAATCAACCTGCTACCAACAAGGTGTAGTGTTCCCGATTTCAACACTTCAAAAAATCAAAATTTACTATTCAATTAATAAAAATAACACCTCAGCAAAAATCATATCTTCACAGTCTTTAAAAAATTCCAGTCAATATCTTATTTTGAAGACACATAACACTGACTCAAATCATGATAATCGGTTGACTTTCTACTTTAACACAGTAGCTTCATTCCTGGCATCTATTTAAAGGCTCGGTACAAAAGACTGGGGCAAAGATCAGGGTAAAAAATCTAAAACTTTCACATCAAATCTTAAGATGTCAACAAACTACAAAGCAAATCAACAGATACTGACACATCAGGTGAAAGAAAACAATAACTGCCAACTTTTCAGTTGAATCTTTTAGGTTTTGATCTGCCATTGATCTCAAAGTTAGAATAAAGTCCATTAGTATCAGAAACAAAAACTGTTTACATAAGATCCTGTAGCCTCCATGACTTTAAACGGAGGGGACTGGAATCTGCTTGGCTGAAGTGCTGTCATATTCCTGCATTAAGTCATTAGTGGTGTGATAATGCATGGCAATATATGAATTGGCAAATCCAAAAGAGTTTACTGGCTGTAAGTTACATGGGCTGCTCTCCTCCTGGGAAGGGCTGCTGTTATAGATGCTGTAGTAAGGTTCAATCCGAGTGTTGATGGGGGTTGAGCTGCTCTGACCACAGTGTTGATGTCCAGCAGAGATCTTGGGACTCACCACACTTTCTTTTGAATGACTTGGGCCACAAGCCTGGTCCACAAATTTCTTCTGTGGCTTTGGAGATAACATGTAGGCAGAGTTTGTTTCATGATGGGAGGATTTGTTTCTGTTGACTTCGAGGTTCCCTTTTCCCATGGCTCGAAGTCGAGTCTTTTGTTTGCAGCAGAAAAAACCCAGGCCTATGTATTGGAGGCACCAGAGCACTTTCCTTCTCAGCCCTGCACTGTTCCGAGAATATATAAAAGGGTTTAATCCTGACTTGAAAAATATAAGAGTAAATCCAAACAATTCAAACTGGTAAAGAATGAAGCTCCCATTGCTGGAGAGAATCACCTGTACCAAGGAAATCCCCAGTGGAAGACAGCACACCAGGACTGACAGCACAATGATCACACAGGTGACCACGGCTTTGGAATCCTTGGCAGTGGAGAGGTTGATGGCTGATACCAGCTGGAGTCGGCTTGCTGCAGGGGTGGCCAGTTGGTTGGGACTCTTGGTATATCCACGGGTCTGAACATGCTGCAGTTTGTTGTAATTCTGGTTCCTATACAGAGCCGGCATGGCACACTGGATGGGATCTCCACCTCCCTGCACAGGGACCCCCATGAAAGGCTGTGGTCTGGAAGCATCGACTGTGATTACAGGGGGACACTTTCGGACTTGAGCGTTCTTCCGCAGGGTCTGAGCAATCATGATGTAAGAGACAGAGACCACAGCAACACAGAAGGTGAAGTCGACCACATAGAGAGACAAAATGGCTTTCCCTTTTCCAGCAATCAGACTGGACATGGGAAGACAGAGGTGGGACTTGCTGGTTTTCAAGGTAGCCAAGGTGGCAAGGGTGAAACTGGTGGCCCAGAGAAGCAGGGTGAGGAGTACGGTGCAGGGAAAGGAGGCCGCGCGATTAGGCTGCTTCCCCAGCACCATCCGGAGCCGGTGCAGGGCAATCACTGCCACTGTCTTCAGGGACATGATGATGAAGCCTGAACTGGTGAGATGGAAAGTGAAGCAGAAAGCATCCGGGATACTACTGGCTGAGCTGAAGAATAACACAAAGGTGAACATGGGGGCTGTCACTCCACAAATGAAGAGGTCACAGAAGGACAGGTTCAGGATCATGAAATCAAAGTTGGTTCTGAATTTCCTGAAGGCTGGATCGAAGAAAGACAAGAAGACAATGAAGTTGCCGTAGGAACCCAGGCAGAAGATGACCGCCAGTAGAAAAGTACAGGTCACCAAGGTGGCTGTGTGGATGAGATCCTGAAGACCCTCCTGGAGAGAGGTGCTGTTTCCTTCCTGTGAGTGAGGCACATGGAGCGAGGTGGCATTGGGGACATCCTGAAGGTGGCCTGTTGAGTTCATCTTCAGAGAGAAATGTCTCCTTCTTCTGCTCCCCAAAAATACTCAGTGAGTCAGGGCCTCAGCTCACAGATGAACAATATGTGACAAAAGAGGCCCAAGGCAGATAAGCCTACACACAAAAATGCACACCCAAAAACAGAAAGGGATTAATGTAGAAACAGAAAGGAATTCATACAGTGATCTCATTATTAGTAGTAGTATTAGTACTAGTATCTCTCACCTTGAGAGAAAAATTTATTCATTTATTAGCGATGGGGTCTTGCCATGTTGCCCAGGCTGGACTTGAACTCCTGTGCTCAAGCAGTCCTCCTGGCTTAGCTGCCCAAGTAGCTGGGACTACAGGCATGCACCACCAAACCCAGCTCTCTCTCTCTCTCTTTTTTTTTTTTAACAAAACACTAGAATTTTTCAGCTCTGATTTGGTGCATAGAAAGCATTTCTCCTCACAAAGCCCAACACAGAAAAAGATACAAACAAATACATTCATCCAGCTAATATTTAGTTTTATGACCCAGAGGTTTTCAAACAAGTTTAAGTGTCACCTGAAGAGCATGTTAAAAAGTTTAAGTTATCACTTGGAGAGCAGATTTCTTGGCCTCACCCCTTGTGATTCTGTTTGAGGGGTGTGCAGATGTTACTTTTAGAAACACTTCTGTGTCAGGCACTGAAGATATACAAGAACGTAGTCTCTCCATCAAAGAGATCACAATCTAGTTGGAGATCGATCTAACTATGTAATAATTACAGCCTAATAAGGTTGCAGGGCGCTATGAGAGCATGGAAGGGGGGAACTTACTTCAACTTGGAAAGGGAGCTGGGAAAGGATTAAGGGAGCTTTAGCAAGGAGGGGCCAGCTGGATGAAAGGTCAGGGGTATGGAGTGGGGACAGACAGGCTAAGAGAAGTGGGGCAGGTCTTTGCAGCAGAGGCACTGAGGCAAAAAACTGCATGTGCTTGAAATATAGGCTGGAGGGTATTGTTGATGCATAATGTGGCCCTTCACACAATTCCCATAAATCATTAACAAACCCTGTTTCATTCCCTACGAAGAATCCTTTATTTCCCAGTATTTATAATTTTTCCCCCAGCTTGTAATTTCTTGGCCAATTAACTACATATTCTCCTTTGGAAACAAACCTCGTGTAGGACTACATGTGAGACAGAAAACTGGAAGTAACCAAGGATGTTGGAATTATACTAGAAATTTACAAGGTGCAAAGCACCACATTGTAAAGTCTAAACTGCTATATAAATGTGAGTTACCATTATCCCAACAAGAATATCCTGATGGTGAAGCAGGAGGCATGCACCCATTCCTGCATTCGTTCGCTCAATTTACATTAATTATGTGCATACCATATGCCAGCATTATGCCAGATGCTAGGTGCTAGGTGCTAGGATGAGTAAGGCATAGTCTCTACTTTAAAAGAATAACTTCTTGCTCCTTTTTCCAAACTTTTTTTTTCTATTTTGCAATGAGACTTAATGTGCACTCACACAAATCTACATTGTCCCAAATCCCAAAGTCCTGCATGGCTTGGTGCCCAACCTGCTCCCAACAGATGCTTCTGGTGGGACCGACTAAGCTGTTCCTTGGAGACAGCACTATGTTCTTGACAACCAAAAAGCGTTTGCCTTAATCTTGAATTTTAGTAACAATAAGTGGCACTGGGGAGGTCCAGGGCTGATGTTCAGTGTACTTAACCACCAGCTCAAGCTGGATCCCAGAAGCCTCCAGCTGTTAACCCTTTAGTTGCCGGATCAAGGGGGTACAGCGGAATGAACCAGGTCAGTTAGGGATTACCTGGGGCTCCAATTAGCAGCTATGGACTACCCAATACAGAAGTCTCTCTGCATTTAACAACAGATACAGCCATGCCAGTGACTATCAGACATATACCAGTCCTGGGAAATCCATATAATTGACTGGTGTCCTTCAGCAAGGAAGAAGATAACTTCATCTATATGCTTAACGTTCATATGGTACAGATCAGGACGATACGGTGAATTTGTCCACTGGAAAGTGAGACCAACTTGTCTATACTTTCCTTTTAAATAAAAGTTCCATAAGAGAAGAAAATCCTGAACTTTTGTTTCTTGATGGTTAGAATTTTTTAAAAATAGTACCAGATAGCTCTATTTCCACTTAAAGGCTGTATACTTGTTTCTGAACACTTTTGATACCTATATAGTGAGAAAGACAATTTTTTACTGTTTTTAAAAATTGCTAACGGGAGGATTAGAGCTAATTTATGAAAAGAGAAGTAGAAGAGAAAACAATTTGAGGAGGCAGGAAGAGCAGGGAGGTGATACTGGTGTCTCTAACCCCCTTATTTCCAAGGATTTCCTCTTTGGAAGTACAGAAATGAAGAGGGGTGAAGAGGGATGCAGGAATTTGGCCTGGGGAAATCAGAAGAATGAGGAGTCTGGAATTAGGATGCTAAGAGAAATGAAAAGTAACTAGGTAATAATGAAGTGGGATGATGGAAGTTATGAAGACCTCAGGCTAAGAGATATTTGGAAAAAGGGATTAGGAGAAAAATGAGATGATGAAGCACTAACATTAGTCAAGAATAGGAGGCAGGAGGAAAAAAGGTGATTTGGGGTAGAGAAGAGGCAACTTTCACGTTTTGTACAGTTACATTTTTTCAACAAATTTTAAATTTTTCAATATACATATTTTTAATAGAGATGGAGTCTCACTATGTTGCCCTCGCTGGCCTCCAACCTCTGGGCTCAAGCGATCTGCCTGCTTTGGCCTCCCAAAGTGCTGAGATTACAGGTGTGAGCCACTGTACCCAGCCTTCAATAAATTAAAAAAAATAAGAATTCCAGGTCAGGAAATAACAATAGCAGTATAATTATCAGCATCATTATTAGTATATTAATTTTATCAAGTGCCTATGATGTGCCAGGTACTGTTCTCAATGTTCCACACTATTAGCTCATTGAGTCCTCACAACAGCCCTGAAATACTTGGTATAACATCTCCGTTTTGCAGTTGAGGAAACCAAGTCAAAGAGAGGTTATTTAAAGTGGTGGAATATGGATTTGAATCTAAGCAGTTGCTCTTCCACACTCTTCACCACCATGCTAACCCAAACAACAAAAAAACCTTTTTGGGAAGCATCCCCAGGTCAGAAGTATTAAGTGGTTATTACACACCAGGCACCTATTCTAGAGGCTTTACATAAATTATCAAGCTTTATTTCATTCTCACAATAATCCTATGAATAGTTATTGCAATCCCTTCCCCGCTGAAACTTTCTGGAATCCGAAATTCTAATATACCTATATAGCTATATCTACATCTATGTAGATACAGATAGACACACACACATACACACACACACACACACACACACACACACTCTTCTACGTATCTTTTTGGCAAACTTGATAATTGTAGTTCACATATAAAGTAATCATAAATCACTCCTATTGAGATAATTAGAAAAAAAGGAATCATGGCCTGGGAAGAGAAAAGGGAGAAAAAGCAGAGGACAGACGAAAAGGTTTGCAGAAAAACTTTAGTATAACAGAAATCACGAAAATGGAGGGAAAGTAAACTCAGGTCTTAGTAGTAACTGCTAAGACTTTAAGAAAAAGGAGGCTGTGACCATAATTTAGAATGACATGATGACGGCAGAAAATAAAAGTGGTTTGGGAAGGGGAGTAAATTAATACTGCTTTGCTACTCATAAATATTCAGTAAAGGTTACCCATGTTATTTGCAATGCAAACATACAAGCTACTCGTTGTCTCTGGGACGGAAAATAGGTTATAGAAGAAGATGTGATTAAAGTCATAAAATCAGAAAGATTTTAAGTTGTAACACCAGTCTTAAGCGTGCATATTAGCTGCAGTACGAATGAATTCACATGCATATTCTTACAAATGAGACATCCTGAAGTAACTAGCAAGCAAAGAATATGGATGAAAATTTATTGTATAATTTGAGTGGCAATGATTTTTCATTAAGATGTGTGAACAGCCTCTGATATATCTAGTGTGCTGTTCTAAATTTTTAGTGAACATTCAAACATGTTATAGGGGCTTTTCTAAGTCAACTCACGACCTGAATTCTTCCAACCCCATTCCCCGCGCCCCCCAAAATGTCTTAGGTTAGCATTTTCCGAGCCTAATCCTCACAGAGAGCAAGGTTCTGTATTATTGTGACTCCCATTGTATGTCTATTGATCAGGAAAGCCTCAGGGAGGTTAGATATCTTCCCCAAGGTCAGTAAGAGTCGAGCCAGATTTATCTGATTTTAAAGCCCTTGCTCTTTCTATCCAGTAGAACTAAACTGAACCCGGAGCAGCTAATGGGATGGGAAGACCTGAGTCATTTGATGGGAGGGAGGAAGAGGCCATGGAGCCCCCAGCCTGAGGACAGAGTGGGAAACTGCGGGCAGGGGAGGTCGACCCCCGTGAGGGGCTGGCGGTGGGTAGGGACTTCCCGGAGAAGGGTGAGGTGACGGTAAGGAGGGCCTAGGCCGGGCCAGGTAAGCTTGCAAACGAATCCGCAGAGGGGTGGTGGGTTAGGAGGGCTCAGCCAGGGTAGGGGCGGTGGGTGGGTAGGGGGGTTCCACGGCCGAGCAGAGCCTGGGAACCGGCAGGGACGGGCGAGAAGGCTACCCTGCAGGCCGCACCAGGAAGACAGGTACGCGGAGCCGGGCCTGGCCCAGCGCAGCCGCGCTCCTCGCTATCCCGCCGGCCTCCGGGAGCCGTCTCCTGCATCGTGGAGTCGTCCTCCTCTAGGGGCCCGCGGCCTCTCACCTGCCGGGTGGCCGCAGCGCCGCCCCTCCTCCTCCATCTCGCAGTCCGGACCCCAGCTCCGCCTGCCGCTCTGGATGATGCAGGACTAGAGGCATCATCGCCATCGCCGCCGCCTCCGCGCATCCCGAGAGCCGCGGCAAGACGCGGGCGCAGAGGCGCAGTCACGGAGACGCCGAGGGCACCGCCCCCTCCGCCGGACACCCGGGCCTGGCGCCCCGCACCCTCCGCGCCTCCGTCGCCGGCGTCCTGGGGCCCAGAGCCCGGCTACTCCCGCTGCCCCCCGCACGAGGGGTGCTTGAGCCAGAAGGTTTTTCAGGCTCGCGGTTTTGCTGTTTGGGGAACTCAGGCTCCCTGAAATAGCCAAAACATGAAACGCAGAGCAAGGTGGAGTGGTAAGGAAGGAAGGGAAAGATGGGGTACTGATGGCACGCAAGGACCCAGGGAGGTCTTTGCGGGCCTCCCTAGGCTGCTTACCCTGCCCGCAGCCCACCTCCTCCTCGTTCCCCGCGCTTTTAAGACGTCCTAACTATTTCCTCACTTAGGCTGCGGCTAATATTTTTCCTCATGAATTAAATTGGCGGCGGCTTCCAGTTTGGAACTTTGAGACCTAGAATTTACAAATCAAGTCATTGTAATATAATTTAAATTAAACCTATTTGAACTTACCTAAGCTCTCTTAAGGTATTAGTGAATTCACTGAGGGAACTCAGCAAGGGGACTAATTGGCAGGAAACATGCAAAGTATAAAGAAACTACCCATGCAAATAAAACGACCAAGCCCAGGAATCATGGATATTAATGTATTACTTAATACTATGTTGAATGTAAAAAATCTTGATAAATCATAGTGCAATGTGTTGGCTAATTTTATTAAGCAAAAACACAGAACTAAAACTACCATCCTCTCTCATTCTTCTAGAATTCATACATGTCCAAAATAAGGAACTCCTAAGATAGGTTTTAGTCTGAACAATCAAGTAACATTCCTAAGTATGTCAGCTATTATGGGTACAAAATAAAACCAGTTAAACTCTTCCTCCTTCAGTATCCCAACCTGGCTAACTAGGATCTTACTACTTTTCTAACCTCAGGGGTGCTATTTAGAAACAGAGAATGTTATTTGAATGCCCTTTGCTTCATTCACTCTGGTTACCAGAAAACCAAAGTTGATTCCGTTCAGATGAAATACTTGGACTGTTGCTACTGGATTCTTCATTTTAGCTAACGGTTTATCTTTTTACGACAGAACTAGCAAGTATCAAGTAATTTAATTAATGCAATTTCTTCAGTTCCCTGTGCTTTCATAAAAACAAAACAAAACAAAACAAAAACCCGAAAAAACAAAAAGCAAGAAGGCTGGATAATTTATTATCCAGTCCAGGAGTTGAGTATGCCATCAGAATTCTGTTTAGTAATAACTTCAAGAAAGTTTTCCAGTTCCCACATATTCCACTTCCCAACCACTTGCAATGAAGCAGTTCCAGTATATGTTATCAATAATGGTAACCTTGAGTCCCAGAAACAATCCACAGAAAAATACTCATTAGCATTTGGAGTGGGAATTCTGATCAAAATTATATACCTCTCTATAATAAATTAGCTACTGCATAAATAAATGCTAGTTCATTTCCAGGCATTTGGCTGTATGAATGGAGATTACAATAGGTTTGGGCTGGATTGAGACCATCAGAGTTATACCTACCGGAGAAATGGTCTGAAACTGAAAACAAACAAAAAACCACAAATCATAAAGGATTCTAGAGATCTAGAAGAGGAAATCAGGACTCATCAAAGTTCCAGAACTAGCTGGAACCATTCAACAAGGCTAAAACTAGTATATCTACAAAATCCACAAGTGAGCGAAATTGGAAAAACATTGGTAGTAGTAAAAAAATGGAAACTCTGCAAATAAATAAGCAGGGCTAATTATAGATCGTGAATTGGCTATCAATCTGCCCTGACACTGGCATTCTTCTAATACACTCTTATTATTGCAATGCAAATGGATACATGTGCACTTTGAGGAAAACAGCAAATATGAGAGCTGTTAAAATGTTCTTTAAAACAAAAAATTTCTTGATCTAAGCATCTCTCACTCCTTGGAACTGCTCCAACAAAAGAAGAGTTTTAAAGCATAAAGGTATGAAAATGTGCACTGCAGTGTAATTTGTAGTACAGGAAACTGAAAACAACCTTGATGTTCAAAAGGAATACTTAAAACAATTAGGATATACTAAGAAGACAAAGTCTACAAAAACAATTACGAAGGCCATGTAGGAAAAGTTACTTTTCCTGTGATGACAGCTCATGATTTTTTTATTTTTGTGAGACAGGGTCTCATTCTGTCACCCAGGCTGGAGTGCAGTGGCGTGATCTCAGTTCACTGTAACCTCTGCCTCCCACATCAGCCTCCCAAGTAGCTGGGACTACAGGCACGTACCACCACGCCCAGCTATTTTTTTCTATTTTTTGTAGAAATAGGTCTTTCTATGTTGCCCAGGCTGGTCTCAAACTCTTGGGCTCAAGCGATCCTAAAGTGCTAGGATTACAGATGTGAGCCACTGCACCTGGCCAAAAGTTAATTTTTTAGTAAAACAAAATTGCTCTTTAGTCTTTCTGGCCACACTCCTAATTACCAAAAGTGGCCTGCGGCTTAAAGGGCTTAGTAATGACAAGTATTTCAAATATTTGAAAGCAGCTTTATCATACATTTGCACCTAAACTTTCATTTACATTAATAGATGAGTAAATTTTCCTCCTAAATTTTGAAGCACAATCTGCAGTCTTTGCTTTCTAAAGGATCCATTCAAAAACTAAAGATTTATTTGACCTTATAAAAAGATAAATAGGTTTTTTTCTTCTCCTCACTTCTCATCCACCCTCATAGAGTGGCCCATGCTGTCTTCCATGCCCAGTCAACAGTGACTTCCAAACACAGGTCAGCCTCACCCCTCCTCCTCTAGTAAATCTTGTTACCACCCTTAACACAGTTCCTGCTGTCCTTCTCATGCTTTTTAACACACCATATACACTTTATTAACTATCTTAGACCATATAAGCCATGCAACTCTTTTCTTCACCCCCTTCTCCTTTTCCCTCCTGGTAAAAAAATTTCATTTTTCCTATTGGTAAAAAATTCACAGGACAATGTCACTGGGGGAAATATCGAAGTAATAACCGACTTCCAAATCCAGAATCAGAATCACCTGGGAGCATGTTAGGCACTCAGATTAAGGTACCCTGTTTTTAGGTCTGTGGTGGGATTCATGTGGTTCTCAATCCTGGCTGAACAACTGAATCATCATAGAGCTTCTAATATTGTAATGCCTGAGCACCCCTGCCAGAGAAGTTTTCATTGAGGAACAGAGAGGGCACCCAATATCTTACAAATTTTTTTAAAGTTCCCATTTAGGAACCATTGCTAAGGCAGTTTCATACAGCTTAATTAGAAAAAGCTGAAGTGGTCAACCTACAACGTAAAGCCTCACTTCTCAATGTGTGGCCTCAGGACCAGGAATTGATATCATGAAGTGGGAACAATGAATTCCCTGTACATTTAAACAAAATCCCCTCATGGTTCTTAGGCACATCAATTTAAGAACCAATCACTTAGGACCAGGCACGGTTGCTCACGCCTGTAATCCTAACACTTTGGGAGTCCAAGGCAGGTAGACTGCCTGAGCTCAGGAGTGTGACCCCAGCCTGGGTAACATGGTGAAACTGTCTCTACTAAAATACAAAAATCAGCTGGGCGTGGTGGTGCATGCCTATAGTCCCAGCTATTCCGGAGGCTAAGGCATGAGCATTGCTCACGGGAACATGGGGGCCAGAGGTTGCAGTAGCCAAGATTGTGCCACTGCACTCCAGCCTGGATGACAGAGCAAAACTCTGTCTCCCACACCTCCACACAAAAAGAATCAATCACTTAGGTCAGTGCTAGGTGAACTTTCTGTGATGATGGAAAAGTTCATCGACGTTATTCAGTGTGGTAACCACTAGCCACATGTGGCTAAAGAGTATTTAAAATATGCTGGTGAGACTGAGGGAATACATTTTTTATTTAATTAAATATAAGCAGTCAGATATGGCTAGTAGCTACTGTATTGTACAGATAATTTATACTGGTCAGAGGACATACATTTACAGATACAAATCTACGGCTGCAAAAGGAAATCCACAGGGGTCACTGCCTACAGAACTGTCTTCTTCTCTTAATGAAGACAAAAGCCAGGTGTTAAAAACAATCCATTTATTGGGTTTTAAACTAGTTACACAACTGAAATCAGTTTGGCACTACTTTATACAGGGATTACGCCTGTGTATGCTGACACTTAAATACTGTACCAGGACCACTGCTGTGCTTACGTCTGTATTGAGTCATTCAGCATGTAGATACTAAAAATATACTGTAGTGTTCCTTTAAGGAAGACTGTACAGGGTGTGTTGCAAGATGACATTCACCAATTTGTGAATTATTTCAACCCAGAAGATACCTTTCACTCTATAAAATTGTCATAGGCAAACATGTGGTTGTTAGCATTCAGAGATGCACACAAAAACGTTACATAAAAGTTCAGACATTCTAATGATAAGTGAACTGAAAAAAAAAAAAAAAAGAAAAACCCCACATCTCAGTTTTTGTAACAAGGAAAGATAAAGAAAATAATTTAAAAACACAAAAAATGGCATTCAGTGGGTACAAAAGCCCAAAATCACTATAATAAAGAACTACATGTGAATCTTTACAAATTACACAATGATGTTGTGTAAAAGGTTGCATCTGTACAAAGTCTTGCCAATGCTATCTCTCCAGTTTATACAATCTTTTACATTTATATAACATATATTAAACAAATCAATTAAATATTAAGCCTTATTAGTCTCTCAACGATTCTACAGGCAAAATAAAAAGGGAGAGAGAGAGAGAGAGAGAATAAAATAAAGGAAAAAAATACAAAATTTCCACAAACACAGCAGTCTTCCATCTAGGTGAAGTATCACAATTTTCAGAGGGTCAAAAAATAGTTGTAAAGAATACAGGGAAAAAACAGCCAGTCAGGGTTTTTATTGTTGTTGCTGTTTATTTTTAAAATCACACATTGAATACACACAACAATCAGATTTCTTCACCAAACCCCCGATTTTTTAGCAACTGGCTCTATTCAGCACCAAAAACTCCAGTCTGTGGGAAGTGCACAGACACAGACTTCACTTCTGTGTCTTGGTCGAGCAATCCATCAGGTCATTGGTTAGGTTCAGGACTTGCCCTCTTTTCCTTCCCTCTTCATGGCTCTCCAGACCCAAGGTTCTCAAGGCTTCAGATTTATGGCCCACAGCCCTACTACCACCTAAATCCAGCAGCCATTTGGGAAGAATTCAAAATAATTTGAGATGAATGAAATGACAGGACCTGTATTACAGATGGGTATTCTCCATTCCAAGTAAACTGTTTCTTAATGAGTTCCAAGACTCTGTCTGGTCTTGGATGCCATGATCATACTGGGTAATTATTTCTAGTCTGAGACTTTGTGACTTTGTCAGATGCTTCAAAAAAAAAAAAAAAAAAAAGTGATCAGTATTCTGGAAACACTTCCGGACAAGTTGGGAAATCAAATGGCAACTGAGAAGCTGTGGAATGCAGACTAACGAGATTTAACACAGAAACCACCAAAATGATGAGAGCTCAGCAGAGGCGGTTTTAAAACTTGCAGAGAGCCACCACAGATGGTACCTGAGGGTGTGGAATTTTTGATGAAAAGAGCCTGAAGTGAGGACTAGTCATCTGTATCAGGGAGGAAAAAATTTCAGTTAGGTAACAAGACATCCAACTCTAAAAGCCTAATGAATGAAATTTTTATTCTTCCTATTCCAGTAGAAAGGCTTCTAGGTGCTCCCTCTTTAACAGAATGGGTGTAAGAATCCAGATCAAATGTTCTCACAACTTTCTAGAACCCAGAGTCCTCAGGGCCACACAAAATGTCCCAGCCCCAACCAGGAGGCAACTAAGAATAAGATTTATTTTCCTTTATCTAACTATTCCCAGACTACGGACACCACTCATTTACAAAGGTCCAAAAGCAGTCACACATTTTCTCTGCTTTAAACCTAAAGCAAGGAGGCACAGCAAAATTCTCATTTACAATGGCCGTAGCAAAAGCCATGTTTAAAAACAAACAATCCCCGCCATCCAACTTTATCTGAACACTGACATCTAAGAATGTCAGCAAAAAGAAAAAAAAAAAAAAAAAATCTAGTTCTCAGTCACCAAACCAATGTAAATTCAGAACTTTGCTGACTTACCTTTCTATGCATAATAGCATGGTGACACAAGAAGATCGGTGAGAACAAGCAGTTGGTCATCGGTGAATTGCTGTTTGTGTTCCTGCCAGTTGTCATGGTGAGTCCTTCGGAAATTGGATAAGGTTTTTTTTACAGTCATCTGTAAAGTAGACAACCCACATATGTTTTAACCTCTCTGGACAACCAGGATCATATGTAGGATACTTTTAGTTAAATTACCATCCCTCTAGACTTCAGATCTCACACAATACCAAGTTCTACAAAACCAAAAAGCCAATGAGAAGGACAAAGTCAATGGTCTTTTGAGTTACTAAAAATGCCATCATAATTTCCTATATAATATTAGCTTCCAGTAAAATACTTTGCAGTGCTAGAAAAATAGAAACATAAAATGTATCACAACACTGACAGTACTTTACTTCCATTGGACTGGGAGGGATAGAAGCTACAATAATTTCCTCACTACCAAAAGATCTCAAATATCCATGGCAGCAAGGTCTCTGTAATTTTTAATAATTACTGGTGAGCAGACTAAGCCCTGGCAGAGGCAGTAGCTTTACGAAAGCAGTTAGTTCAGAGTGTATAGGAAATTATTATCATGGTTTCTTAGAAAACACCACTGATAATACATGTACAAACTAATAAGGAAGAACTGTACCTCAATAGGCTGAGGATCATTTAGATGTGCACTGAGATTCATGAGGAGCTGGGGCATCCAGGTGGGAACATCATAAGGACTAGAAAGAACACATGCACCAAGTCCTAGCACCCCAGCATGGCGTTTGACCAACTCTGCAAAGAAAACAGCAACATTTGTGCAAATATTTACATGTCTCTAATGCACTTGTTACAGTGAGATGAAATTAGTTTTCAATTGTATTGTTTTCAATATGTGAATTTCTGCATTTAAAGTCAATCTACATGTATACACATCAAAAACCTGATTTTGAGGCTAAACTAAAAATAATTCTGTATTTAAGAATTTGTCAGCCGGGCACAGTAGCTCATACCTGTAAGCCCAGCACTTTGGGAGGCCAAGGTGGGAGGATCACTTGAGGCCAGGAATTTGAGACCAGCAAGGGCAACAAAGTGAGAACCTGTCTCTCCAAAAATAATTTTTAAAAATTAGCTGGCGGCCAGGCATGGTGGTTCATGCTTATAATCCCAGCACGTTGACAGGCCGGGGCGGGTGGATCACCTGAGGTCAGGAGTTCAAGACCAGCTTGGCCAACGTGGCGAAACCCTATCTCTGCTAAAAATAAAAAAATTAGCTGGGTGTGATGACATGTGAAGTCACAGATACCCAGAAGCTGAGGCATGAGAATCATTTGACCGGGGAAGCAGAGGTTGCAGTGAGCCAAGATCACGCTACAGATGAGGCTCTGTCTCAAAAAAAAAAAAAAAAAAAAAAAGAAAAAAAAGTGAGTATGGCATCATCTGTGTTCACTGGATAAAAGGCGAGGCCTGGGAGGTCAAGGCTGCAGTGAGCCATGTTCAAAACCACTGCACTCCAAGGAGGGCGACAGAGCAAGACCTTATCTCAAAAAAAAAAAAAAAAAATTAATAAAATAAGAAAAATAAAAATAAAAGGATTTTTCAAGACTTCCATAGTTGTTCATCAATGACAGCCTAATTGTACCTAGGCCAGTACAATCCCTGATTCTAAAACAATCTCCAATCAAAATTAGCATGTTTTTTTTTTTCTGGATGTGACAACCCTACCCAGAATACATCAATTCGTTAGTAAACACATCATGTATGAAGAATGTGTATTTCTTAAAACAGAGAATTGCAGCATGTCTGTATTCTAAAGGGTCTCTATTCTTTCTGTAGTGGTGTAAGTTAAAGTGGTTTCAAATTCTCAGTTCCTCAGTAAAGGTGTGTGTATTCATGTGTTTTAAAGCATATTACATTTGTATTTGTGACATATGGAAAATAGGGAGTTGAAGGTAAGGAAAAGAGAATTTGGACTGGTCAAAATTGTAAATAATATCATTTGGCGTAACAAAAACCTAAAAACACTTTGGTGCTTTATCATTAAAAAAATAGAGTTCTCAGGCCGGGCGCTGTGGCTCACGTCTGTAATCCCAGTATTCTAGAAGGCCCAGGTGGGTGGATCACTTGAGGTTAGGAGTTCAAGACCAGCCTGAACAGCATGGTGAAACCCCATCTCTACTAAAAATACAAAAAATTAGCTGGGTGTAGTAGCGCACGCCTGTAATCCTAGCTACTCGGCTAACAGAGGCATGAGAATCGCCTAAACCCAGGAGGTTGAGGTTGCAGGGGGCTGAGATCATGCCACTGCACTCCAGCCTGGGCGACAGTGGAAGACCCTGTTTCCAAAAAATATATATTATAAAATATATTTATAATATATATAAAATATATATACACATATATATATATCTCAAAAAGCAAAGATACTAGAATGTACATTGATATTTTATTGGATTCTGTTACTAGGTAACTTTATGACATAAGACACTAATCAGCAGTAAAAGCTTTATGTTCTAAGCATTTCCTGTAAATTCAATAAAATTCCTACTTACTATTAATCTTTTTATGTATTTTCTATTATGATTACAGTTAATGTGGCAAGATGCATCTTTGTAATCACATTTACATTTCTCTTTAAACATGACATAGTAGTCAGATCTTATTCTCGTGTTTATCTTGTGTCTATATTCAATTGGATTGGAAGCTCCTGCAATGACTCCGCACCCTCTCACCAAAGGACTAATGAAGGACCGAATAATCCCCTCTCCAAATAAAAACGAGGCTTGCTTTGTTTAGTTTTTTCTGTTAGTACATCTATATTTAAATTCTAAATTCCAAAAACAGGTATTTCAGACCCGCCAAAATAGCTAATTCTGAATATCTCTTTTTTATGAAGCTATTCTGGGTGGTGGGTAGACTGAATACAATAGTTATTAGGTAGCAGTTCTACAGGTTCCTTTGTACCTACCTCAATTTTAGCTTTTCTACATTCCAAGTCCTGCTTTCTATATGCAAAATTCCTCAAAAGTAGGGAAAACTTTTCCCAATACCTAGCATAGACCTGGGCACATACATACAAGTATTCAATAAATATGAGTAAGCCTGGTTAACCCTCGTTAATTCCCAATAGGATATGGGTGTTTCCTACCAGCAATGTTACCTGCAGAAGGAATGGTATCTCCTACAGAACCAGGATCTCGCTTTCTTTTCTTAGGTAGTTTTGTTTTGCAAAGTTGCTCAAAATGAATCTGCATAGGACTGTCCATGGTAAGGAAGTTACACTGTAGCAGACCGCTTAAGGTAGTAGCAGCCATTTCTCGAACCTGTAGATATAATAATTTCTATTAGGACTGACATTCTAAGTCTGAGGCAATAATGGAGGATAGGGGGTAGTGTGGGAACTGGGGTGAAGACCTGCCCTGAAATTGCATGCAAATTTTGTGTATGCTCTTTGGCACTTTCTTAATAGAGATTTCAGCAGATTCTCAAAGAGTTTGTGGCCTCATAATGGATAAAAACTACATTAGGGTTATGAGCATAAACTTTTATCTCTTTCAGCAAAATTAAATTTCTCCATAAATTATCTTCCCTACTGATACCTCTCATCAGGGCTATAACTGTAAAAGCAGTGCCAGAGCCTGACATTAAGATCAAGTTTTCCCAGACTCTACATCTCTGAAGGCCACTGCTATAGCTATTTTTGTTAGTAACAAAGACACAGACCAACCTAATTTCTGTAATTGGCATACATCATGGAGACTTACATCCTGTGTGATTGTTATAAATTTCACAGGCTGCTGTCAAATTATAAACATAGTTTACAAAAGTACTAAATGAAGCATGTACACAGTCCATTTCAAATTGGAATGGTAACTCAACTTTTGGGAAAACAAAAAAGCAGTAAAAAGACATTGTTTCACATATAAATCACAAACTTTTTTTTAATATTCATAAGACACAATGATAATTTTAAAAAACAGATGTTTTGCTCTGTTGTATTCCCTCAAAAGGTTTCTCATAATTTTATCATCATAGTCTGTCGAATACGTAACATGTTCTTTGTTGTGTTCATTACACTAGCATATGAAATACATTATAAAATGTTTTACTGGTTGCACTATTTCCTATAAAGCTTATATGCCACAATTTCTTTTCTTTTCATTTTTTTTTTTTTTTTTTGAGATGTCGTCTCGCTCTGTCACCCAGGCTGGAGTGCAGTGGCACAATCTCAGCTCACTGCAAGCTCCGCCTCCTGGGTTCACGCCATACTCCTGCCTCATCCTCCCGAGTAGCTGGGACTACAGGCACCTGACACCACGGCTAATTTTTTTTTGTACTTTTAGTAGAGACGGGGTTTCACCGTGTTAGCCAGGATGGTCTTGATCTCCTGACGTCGTGATCCGCCTGCCTCAGCCTCCCAAAGTGCTGTGATTACAGGCATGAGCCACCACACCCAGCAGCCAAAATTTATTTTCATAATTAACTACGGACTAGATTGCTTTCATATTCTCAGTACTATGCTATATTCTTAATTTGTGTAACTTTTCATATTACAGTATATATTTTCACTCAATTAATTTTTAATTTTTTATTTTTTGTAGACACGGGTCTCACTTTTTTTTTTGTTGCCCAGGCTGATCTCCAACTCCTGGGCTCAAGCAATCCTCCTGCCTTGGCCTCCCAAAGTGCTGGGATTACAGGCATGAGCCACCACGCCTGGCCATCTGTATACATTATTACAATACCACCACCACTCTAAGTAGTCAGATCTGTGCATATTTTGATGTGACATCTATTAACTCAGAGGCTTAGAAAGTCATCTGTGCTCCTATTACGTTCCTATAAATAATATCCAAATCCACTTTCTCCTAATTTATTTTTTAAAGAGGGGGGTGGTGATTGGCCGGGCATGGTGGCTCACGCCTGTATCCTAGTACTTTGGGAGGCCCAGGTGGGTGGATTACCTGAGGTCAGGAGTTTGAGACCAGCCTGGCCAACATGGTAAAACCCCGTCTCTACTAAAAATATAAAAATTAGCTGGGCGTGGTGGCAGGTGTCTGTAATCCCAGCTACTCAAGAGGCTGAAGCAGGAGAATCGCTTCAACCCAGGGGGCGGAGGTTGCAGTGAGCCAAGATCGTACCATCGCACTCCAGCCTGGGCAAAAAGAGTTAAACTCCATCTCCAAAAAAAGGGGGAGGCGGGGAAGGTGAGTCTCTTTACTTTATCAAAAATATACTGTAATATGAGATGTTTTATTTTTCTCTTACTTCAAATTGATAACAAATGATCCCCAACACCTCCAACTGATTTATGCTCTTTTCCAGTGATAGGGTCTACTTCTGAGATATTTTACTCCAGGGTACATGTCTATAATTAACTAACTTTAAAAAGTGAGGGAAGAATATACTTAGCCTTCTCAGCTAAAAACATACTGTTTTCCTCTATTTCTAAGAATTTTCCTTTAAATACATTAAGGTTTCTTTAAACAGTTCTCATTTAGATAACAATTGTTTTTCCCCACACTATCAATGAATAGAATTTAGTGAATTATTACTGCTTTTTGGTTTTACATGTTGCTTTAAAAATATGATAGTTTTAATGATCATGGTTATGTTTATATAACAGCTATGTTTAAACCTCTATATGGAAGAAAATATAAAAATAATTTATAAGGCCAAGGTGGGTGGATTACTTGAGCCCAGGAGTTTGAGACCAGCCTGGGCAGTATGGCAAAACCTTGCCTCTACAAAAGTACAAAAAAAGTAATTCCGTGTGGTGGTGAGTGCCCATAGTCCCAGCTATTCAGGAGGCTGAGGTGGGAGGATCACTTGAGCTCAGGAGGCAGAGGTTGCAGTGAGCCATAATTGTGCCACTGCACTACAGCCTGGACAACAAAGCAAGACTTGGTCTCAAAAAAAAAAAAAAAAAAAAAAAACCCATAAAAATGTTCTAAAAGAAGCTCCTGAATGTAAGTGGTATAATAATTAAAGTTAGGAAACAATGACAAGGTCTCAACCTTTCCACTCCTTTAGGTTAGTTTTTAAAGAATACAATAAGAAATTAAAAAAAAAATCACAGCTATAAATATTGTAGTTGAAGCCTGTTAAGAGTTGTTATAACCAGGCCAGGCGCGGTGGCTCACGCCTGTAATCCCAGCACTTTGGGAGGCTGAGGCGGGCGGATCACAAGGTCAGGAGATCGAGACCATCCTGGCTAACATGGTGAAACCCCGTCTCTACTAAAAATACAAAAAATTAGCCAGGCATGGTGGCGGGCGCCTGTGGTCCCAGCTACTCGGGAGGCTGAGGCAGGAGAATGGCATGAACCCGGGAGGCGGAGCTTGCAGTGAGCTGAGAGCCCACCACTGCACTCCAGCCTGGGGAAGGGGGAGACTCCATCTCAAAAAATAAATAAATAAATAAATAAATAAATAAATAAATAAATAAATAAAGAGTTGTTGTAACCAGTCTGTGAGTACCAGTGGGACTAGAAAATATCCACCCTCAGAATGTAAGTATATAAATAGCCTCATTAGGGAGGTAGAGAAATTTCCATTCCTACTTTCCTGTGAGTAACATCTATTTTCAATACTAATAGGTATATAAAATACTGTGAGTACTTTACTACAGGAAAAAACTATGAGTCCATAAAATAAGCAAAATTTTCACCAAAAATTCCATTACATTTTCTTCCTTAACGCCAACTTAAAAAGTAGTATCTCATGCCATATTTACTGCCAACATGCTTCTTACATTCGGCTGTATGGGATAATACATTATCTTTTTGTACAAAACATTAATGTAACCTCACCACAAAAGTTACCTTTCTCTACCAAAGAAAAACAAAAAAAGGACAGCAAACCTATATTAAGTCTACTGGGTAGCAGTGCCTATGTGTAGATTTTTAATCCCTTTGAAACTGCCATCATGCACATTCTTATGAGTTCCTTAAAAATCAGTAGGACTAGTGGGACAATTACAATTATCATCCCCAATTTCTCATGGTTAAGAAAACTTGGGTTCACGAGTATTATTTGCCCAACTGCAAAGACGACAGAACGAAAACATGCCCAATTTTTCTTCCATTTGTATTATAAGGCGTCATGATTAGGGTATCAAAATTACTCACATAGGGCTATGTTAAAATTAAAGTTACTTTTATTTAATTTTTTTGAGACATGGTCTCACTCTGCTGCTCAGGATGAATGCAGTAGTGCAATCACAGCTCACTGCAGGCTCAACCTCCGGGCTTAAGCGATCCTCCGACCTCAACCTTCTGAATAGCTGGGATCACAGGCGCACACCATCATGTCCAGCTAATTTTGGTACTTTTTGTAGAGACAGTCTTGCTACGTTGTCCAGGCTGGTCTTAAACTCCTGGCGTCAAGTGATCTCACTGACTCGGTCTCTCAAAGTGTTGAGGTTATAAATAAAAACAATTGCACCTGGCCGCAAATACTTATTAAAAAGGGAACCATGATGGTTTCTTTAAATTGACTGAATTTCCATTTTCTATAACTTAAATTTTACCTCTAGTTGTTCATCCTCCAAAAGACTTATAACCAGCCACCTGATATCTTTAACTGCATCTTCATTGTTTAGGAAAATAAAGAGGTTATAAAATACCATGGTCTGGAGGTAGGTCAGTACTGTGTATCGTGCATGCCAAGAACTGCTTCTTGCTGTCTGTGAATGAGAAACAAATACAAACGATAAAGCAGTACTGACGAGAACATGAGACGACAGATAGTGACATTACACACAAACAATGTAATATGCTAATTTAACTCTATTTACACAGGTATAGTTAGGACAAGCTCATGTTATATTTCCTTATAAATAAAAGGTTGAATGAGGCTGGGCACAGTGGCTCACACCTGTAATCTCAGTACTTTGGGAGGATGAGTGAGGTGGGTGGATCACCTGAGGTCAGGACTTTGAGATCGGCCTGGCCAACATGGTGAAACCCTGTCTCCGCTACAAATACTAAAATTAGCTGGGTGTGGTGGCAGGCACCTGTAATCCCAGCTACTTGGTAAGCTGAGACGAGAATCGCATGAACCTGGGGGGCGGAGGTTGCAGTGAGCAGACATGGGGCCACTGCATTCCAGCCTGGGCAGCAGAGCAAACTCTGTCTCAAAAACAATAACAGAAAAACCCACACAAAGGTAAAAGCAAATTTCACAAGTGATAGTCATAATTAATGGCTCCTAACTCCTCTGAGGATGGCACATTATTTTACTTTTGGTAGCAACAGTAGGGTCTGGAAAACAAATGATTAACGACTACTAAATTCTACTACAAAGAAATACCATTGTAGGTTGTTGAAAATATTTTCCAGTGTGGTTATCAAATTTAAAATGAAAGCTATGGGAAGATGTCCGCTTCTATATAACATGTGTAATGTCTGGATAAAGCTGACCGTACAGTATACTAACAATGCGGGCAGAAAATGTACAGTCAATATAGGTCTCTCTAGAATAGACCAGGTAACAGAAGTGAGCAAAACAAAGGGGAACTGGTAGAAAGGAACCACCATCTCCCTTCCTTATAAGCACTTTTTATCCAAAGCACTTAATAATGAATTAGCTATCTGCGTATTTTTGGCTTGAGTGACTTGCCCAAAGTCACAGAAGGCGGTGGCAGAGCCAGGCACAGAATCTAGGTCTGTTTATATGTCTTCTCTTAGACTAAAAGAAAATTCAAAACAAAAACCAGGTGCTGTGTGCACTGCAGCTGACTGTGAAATTCTTAGAATGTAAACCAAAATCCTAATCAAAAGACATAAATATTATAAACACTCTTACTTGTTTTAGCACCTGAAGTACCAAAGGCACTTGATGAGGGTAAAGCAACCCCTGAGACATTAATGATAAACATAACTTTGCATCTCTTTTCAGTTCATCGTAACTATTGTCATTTTCCACTGGGGCAATCTAAAAAACAATGTAAAAAGGACAAAAATGGAAAAATAATTGCCAATTAAGTACAAAGGCATCCTACATGAGAGATAACACATCTTTAACAATTTTTATGGAAAATTTCAAACACATAAACTAGAGAATAGTATAATGAACCCCCATGGGCCAATCACCTCTTCAATAATGACAAACTCATAATCTTTTGTTTCATTTTTTGCTCCCCTCTGACTCTCATTCCCCAATGAAATTATTTGAAGCAAATCCCTATTTTATTCTAAATATTTTATTATGTTATTTCTAAAAGGTCTCTTAAAAAAGAATCATGTATTGGACATCATCAGGCATAAAACTTCATTACAGTTATAATATAAAATATGTGGCGGTACTCAGATTTCCCCAATTACCACATTCATGTGTTATTACAACTGGTTTTTTGAAATCAGGTTTAAGGTAATGACCACATACTGTACTTTCTTGGTAGGTTTCATAAATCTCTTTCAATGCATATATTCCCCCTACTATCTTAAAATCCCTTGCTCTGTATTTTTTTCCTCAGGGAAAAAAAGCTGTGTCTGTTGTTTTGTAGTTTCCCCCACTGTGGCCTTCCCTGACTGCATCCCTGCAGTGGTATTCCTTGGCCCCAGTAATTCTTATAAATTGGCTATTAGATGTAAAGGTGTGACTTTATTGAAGTTTCACTTTTTTGGGCACAACATAAGTGGCGCTGTGTATTTCTTTCATTGATATTTAGTTTTGTCTTTCTGTGAGAATCCATTATAAAAAGAGAGATTTGCGAAACGGTCATTCCTTCTTCATTATTAGCTAGAATACTTACATATATAAAAGCTTTCCCTCATTTGGAATAATGATTTCCCTTCTGTCCTCCAAAAGTAAATAACAATTTTTAAAAGACTATCATTATGAATTCCAACAAATCTGATGGCTGTAGCCACTGTCATTCTTTTTTTTTTTTTTTTTTTTTTTTTTTGAGACAGGGTCTTGCGCTGTAGCCCAGGCTGGAGTGTAGTGGCACAACCATGACTCACTGTAGCCTCAACTTTCTGGAGTCGGTGATCCTCCCACCTCAGCCTTCTGGGTAGCTGGGACCACAGGCATGCACCACTGTGTCCAGCTTTTTTTTTTTTTTTTTTTTTATTGTAGAGACAGAATCTCACTATGTTGCCCAGATTGGTCTCAAACTCCTGGGCTTGAGCAATCTTCCTGCGCTGGCCTCCCGAAGTGCTGAGATTACAGGCATGGGCCACTGTACCCAGTATCCATATTTGTTTTAATGAAGAAATCAGGTTTGTCTGGTACCATACTTTGATTATGAATGTATGCTGTTTGATGCCTTAAATTCGTTTTAAATATTTAAAAAATATACCCTTACACATTCAGGAGGGGAAAGCTTTAATAAAGTTTGCTAAGGGACTCTGGGGTGCTAAGTTGGAGGGATCTCATGAGGCCAGCATGGTAACAGAGCAAGATCCTGTCTCTAAAAAAAAAAAAAAAAAATTAGCTGGGCTTGGTGCCACATGCCTATAGTCCTTGGGAGGTTGAGGTGGGAAGATTGCTTGAGCCCAGGAGTTCAAGGTTACAGTGAGCTATGATCACAGCACTGCACTCTAGCCTGGGTGACAGAGTGACACCCTGTCTCTTAAAAAAAATAAAGTTTGCTAAGGGAAATTATTTCTATCAAATACTGGACAAACTATCATAGTGAATTAATACACTCAGCTTGAAACTGTTGTTAAATAAATTGTTCTGACATTTGTTAAAATTGTAAGGAAAACTTTATTCAGAGACATCAGGGTAGGGGGATTCCTCCTAAACCAACTTAAGGGGATTCCTTCAAAAGGTAGAATAGGGTGATCAGATACCAAGGGCGGGGGATTCATTCTAAACTAGATTAGAGACAGTCTTGCTAAAACTGGACCAAAGACAGACAGCCAAAGACAGAGCCTGAGGATGAGATCTAGTCAGAAAGAGGGCTCAGAGGAGTTGACTTAAGTTTGGTCAAGGAGAGTCTTTGTCGTAACAAAGGCATGATTCAGTTCTTTTTTTGTTATGGGCATGCAAAGACATTTCATAATGCTGAGTTTTAAATATTTTACCTCAGTTAATATAATCCTCGGTATTTTAGAATAAAAATTATTTCTTTTTGCAAATTAAAACCATACTGAGTTATATGTTTTCACATGTTCTACTGGGAAAAATCGGGATGTTTAATATCATACTGTAAAAGTGAGTCTCTGAGGAAATAACCAATAAAGAGGGGTGTGGAGCAGCGTCTAGCTAAAGCACATATTCATTTACTTTCTACTGGCTGTTGCGGGAAGTCAGGGACCCCAAATGGAGGGACAAGCTGAAGCCATGGCAGAAGAACATAAATTGTGAAGATTTCACGGACATTTATTAGTTCCCCAAATTAATACTTTTATAATTTATTATGCCTGTCTTTACTGCAATCTCTGAACATAAATTGTGAAGACTTCATGGACACTTATCACTTCCCCAGTCAATACTCTTGTGATTTCCTATGCCTGTCTTTACTTTAATCTCTTAATTCCATCATCTTCGTAAGCTGAGGATGAATGTCGCCTCAGGACCATGATAATTGCATTAACTGCACAAATTGTTTAAACAATATGAAACCTGGGCACCTTGAAAAAAGAACAGGATAACAGCAATGTTCAGAGAACAAAGGAGATAACCTTAAACTCTGGCTGCCTGTGAGTCTGGCAGAATAGAGCCATATTTCTCTTCTTTCAAAAGCAAATAGAAATATCGCTGAATTCTTTTTCTCAGCAAGGAACATCCCTGAGAAAGAGAATGCGTTCCTAGGGGGAGGCCTCTGAAATGGCCGCTTTGGGGATGGCTGTCTTTTACAGTCATAGCTAAGGGATGAAATAAGCCCCGGTCTCCTGTAGCGCTCCCAGGCTTATTAGGATGAGGAAATTCCCGCCTAATAAATTTTGGTCAGACCAGTGGTCTGCTCTGAAACCCTGTCTCCTGATAAGATGTTATCAATGACAATGCGTGCCCAAAACTTCATTAGCAATTTTAATTTCGCCCCGGTCCTGTGGTTCTGTGATCTCGCCCTGCCTCCATTTCCTTTGTGATATTTTATTACCTTGTGAAGCATTTGATCTCTGTGATCCACACCCTATTCATATTCTCCCTCCCCTTTTGAAAATCACTAATAAAATCTTGCTGGTTTTACGGCTCAGGGGCATCACGGAACCTGCCGACATGGGATATCTCCCCCGGACACCCAGCTTTAAAATTTCTCTCTTTTGTACTCTGTCCCTTTATTTCTCAAACCAGCTGGCACTTAGGGAAAATAGAAAAGAACCTATGTGAAATATCAGGGGTGAATTTCCCTCGATACTGGCAATGTATGTCTACCCTCCTACCTCAAAGATATACTGGCAAACATATGAAATGTCTACACAAAGATCTACATTGTAGCACTATTTCAAAAGCACAACATTGGAAATAATTCAAATATCTATTGGATCTGGAGAGTGTCTGGTTAAATAAACTTTAGTACATCCTTGTAGTTTAGATATCCTATCATATGAATCATTCCTATTGTTATAAAGTAATCCCTTAAAAATCTCTTTGGAAAAAAGGCAAAAGCAAAATGAAATAAGCGAACCTCACTGTTTATCTGGCTGGCAAGAAACATACTTAAGAGCAGTGACTTTTAAAACAGGGTAATATAATGCTTTGTGGGATGTATAAAAATCAAATTTAGAGTAACTGTCAACAGGAACCAAGAGTTTTCACATGAGAGGTAAAAGATATAAAAATACAAGTGGTTAAATAAAATCTTAGTAATCCCAAATTTGAATTGAAAATGCCAGTACAAGCTATTTCTCTTAGAAAATTTGCTGTGTCTACCAAATAAGCCCAGAAACACTAATCAACTCAGTAACAATGAATACCCCTTGAGCCTGGGAGACTGAGGCTGCAATGAGCTATGATCGTGCCACTGCACTCCAACCTGGGTGACAGAGCAAGACGCCATCTCAAAAAAAAAAAAAAAAAAAGTAAAAGGAAATAACATTGAACATTAATTATTGAACATCAATTGGTGCGATGTCAGAACACATTATTTTTTATCCCTGGCATGTGACCAAAATTACTTTATGAATTTAATTCAATTCCAGTAGGAATTGTGTTTTTAAAGGTTAAAAAAAATTACAGAAGTATAAACTTGACAAGGAGATTCAAAACCCTGCCTTGGTGGAGGAAGAATATGGTGGAAGTAATTTAACCACATCTCCAAAATGGCAGGACATCCATAGCAAAGTAACTTAAGTTGGAAAATAAAAAAATGAGCAGTATAAGGGTATTTCTTTAGAGACAAAGAGGTGTGCAAAAGCTTAAAAGCGGTAAACTTGGGCTGGGCAGAGTGGCTGATGCCCGTAATCCTAGCACTTTGGAGGCCAATGTACGAGGAGCACTTGAAGCCAGGAGTTTGAGAGCAGCCTGGGCCACTACAAATGAGACCCCGTCTCTACAAAAAATAAAATTAGGTGGAGTGGTGGTGCTGGCACACGAAGGTAGTTCCAGCTACACAAGAGACAGAGGTGGGAGGATCGCTTGAGCCCAGGAGTTTGAGGCCATCCTGGACAACATAGCGAGATATCGTCTCTTAAGAAAAAAAAAATGCAGATACATCTCTTTTGCCCAGCAATTTTACACCTAGGAAGTATCCTACAAATATGCTCACATGTGCAAGATACTTAAGAAGAGCCAGAGGTTCCACCAACAGAAAACTGGTTAAGTTTTTAAATGATGGTACAATTTAGTCATAAAAAGAGGCAATTTTGTGTAATGATATGAAAAGATGGACATGATATACTGAGTTAAAAACCAAAATCACCTTGCAGAATTAAGTAGTTGTTATTCAGAAAACAATTTCACAAACACATTTCCGGGTAAAGCAGAGACACATTCATAGTCAAAGGTATAAAAGGACATACACCAACAAAGTCAGGGTACGAATGGTAAATATTCAACAGTTCAAATCTCTAGGCATTACAGGTGGAGTTGTTTTCCTGGTCATTTTATTCACACTCACAGTACATATGAGGTGATTTAGAGTTTGGGTAGTTAACTGTGGTATAAAAAAGAAGATATTCATTTACTGGCAAGGTCTATTACCACCAGAATTTAAGATGACTCACTTCGTCTGTTGAATCAGCAGTCTCTCTTCCTACTGTTATGAAAAAAATGTGTTTTTCTAATGAAATTAAGACACAATATTCTCAAGTACAGCATGGGTGAAAATGTTCTACTAAAAACAGTAAAATTCTAAAATCCAATAGATAAATTTCACCAGATAGATCATATACTAAACTATGTTAACCAGTAGAAAATGCTGTTCATTTAGTTAGCAAAGGAATCACCTTATATTTTTCTCCTGATTATTGAAAAAAATAGTTTTTCTAAAGAAATACCATCAATGTGAGGTGACTGTATCCAATGTACCACAATATCTGTACATTCTTCTCTAAGTTTTACATATGCAAAACTACAGTGGTGGTTGATGAGCATTTTCTAAAGTTTGAAACTTAGGATAAAATACCTCTCTGACCACCACCATTTGAGCCCTTAATTGTTCCAAATTAAAATACAGTTAAAGATTAGTAAAATAATAAGTATGTACTTTACCACTGTGCTTTCTGCTTTACAGGTATGTCATTTCATCCTTCTAACAGTTCTGTGAGGGATACTGATATTAAACTCACACTCTTTACATAGGAGACAAGTTCAGAAGCTTGTGCAAGGTCACAAAGAAAGCACCTGTCACAGGCAGAATCTTTTTTTTTTTTTTTTGGACTGTCTCCCAGCTAGAGCACAGTGGCGAGATATGGCTTACTGCAGCCTCCGCCTCCAGGGTTCAAATGATTCTCCTGCCTCAGCCCCCTGGGTAGCTGGGACAACACTGTCTGCCACCACGCCTGGCTAATTTTTGTATTTTTAGTAGAGATGGGGTTTCACCATGTTGTTCAGGCTGGTCTCAAACTCCTGATCTCAAGTGATCTGCCCGCCTCAGCCTCCCAAAGTGCTGGGATTACAGGCATGAGCCACTGTGCCCAACCTAAATGCAGGATTTTAAACTAGGACTCGATTTACCCGAAAGCCAGGACTTTGTAAGCTATTCTTGGTTGGAAAACCTCTTCCTTTAATCTTAAGAATATGAAGACTCTTAGACCAGAATAGGCAAGTTTATATATAGATATATATAAATATAAATTTAATAGATATATATTTCAGGGTTTTTTATGGATATAAAACTGCTTTTTATGGGATAGGATAAATAAGATTTTTAACAGAACAGCCAGTGTACCATATGTTTCTTACAACAATGTGTTAGCTGAAGTAGATCCAGCATTTTCGCTTCTGGTGATTTATTCTATAAAAAATATGTGCAAAGTGCAAAAGATACGTATAAGATGTTCACTGTATCATTAATGAAGAGGAACATGTCTACAGTGTTTACCATGTGCCTGATGCTGCTTTAAGCACTTCACATTTGAAAGTACCCCTTATTCTCTCAATTTAGGATGCAATATCTTTTAATCTAAACTCTTGCTATTTGCTAATGGCAACCCAGGAAATGGAAAATACACATAATTCCTTGTTATCAGACTCAGCCACCTACTCCTCAATTTGGACAATGAGGGACATGTATTAACTCATATAATCCTCGTAACATCCTTAGGAGATGGGTGGTATCATTATCCCCATTTTACTGATGAGAAGGGTAAAGTTCAGAGGGGTTGAATTAGATGCCCATGATTACATAATTAGTTCATGGGCCATGGAGATGAATTTGATCCAAGCAGCCTGGCTGAAAACTTCACGCTGTTGATGACTCCACTCACTGCCTCTTGTTGTCTACCTGGTGAACAACTGTCATAAAACCAAACATCTACTACTAGAGAGCACAGGATATTAAATTCTAAAAGCCACATAAGGAATAACGAGTATTCACTTACTGACATGGAAAGGTACATACAATATATTCATTAGGTTCATAAAAGGGAAGCTGCAGAGCTACTGGCATGACTCTTCTGACAAACAACTGTGTAGGAAAATAACATTTGAGGAAATACAAAAAATATATATAAATATAAATAATATAAATACCAATAAAACTATGAACAGTGGCTGTTATCATACACAATTAGTCTTGTCAATCTTACACTTTTATGAATATGTGCTGCTTTTATAAACTCACAATAATTTTAAGAAAAAAAGATTAATGGTAATAGTAGTTTATGAATATTTCCCTCCAACTTTCTTTCTTTTTTTTTTTTTTTTTTTTTTTTTTTTCGACGAAGTCTTTCTCTGTCCCCCAGGCTGGAGTGCAGTGGCGTGATCTCGGCTCACCGCAACCTCCACCTCCTGGGTCCACGCCATTCTCCTGCCTCAGCCTCCCGAGTAGCTGGGACTACAGGCGCCCACCAACACGCCCAGCTAATTTTTTGTATTTTTAGTAGAGACGGGGTTTCACCGTGTTAGCCAGGATGGTCTCGATCTCCTGACCTTGTGATCCGCCCGCCTCAGCCTCCCAAAGTGCTGGGATTACAGGCTTGAGCCACTGCGCCCGGCCTTCCCCTCCAACTTTCTAAGTTTTCTCTCAAAAGGCATTTATTTCTTTTAAAAAGGAGAGAAATTAAACTTACACTGTTACTGAAATTTTCCACAAGCTTCAAAGTAATGAAATTGTTTTTTGTTAAATTAGGAATGGGAGACCAAAAATAGTGGCTCACACCTGTAATCCTAGCACTTTGGAAGGCTACGGTGGGAGGACCATTGGAGACCAATTTAGACAACATGAGACCCCATCTCTACAAAAATTTTTGAGAAAATTAGCCAGGCATGGTTATGCACGCCCGTAGTCCCAGCTACTCAGGTGGCTGAGGCAGGAGGATTGCTTGTGCCCAGGAGATTGAGGCTGCAGTGAGCCATGACTGCACCACTGCAGTGAGACTGTCTCAAAAAAAGGGGGTGGGGGGTGGGGGTGGGGTCCATGTGATAAGCTGCCATTCACTGGTCTCTCCTCTGATATGAATGTTGTTGACCATCCACAATCAAGAAAAGTGATGTGGGTTTTAAACTTTGGACAGTTGAAAATAATCTAGTCCTCTTAAACGGTTCTAATTTAGTTCATATAAAGTAAGTTATGAGGCATATGCTAACTGAATCATCTCTATTTGTTGTGTTCTCATCACCCTAACCTGCGAATGTTGGCTCAATTCTTGTATTTCTTTTTTTTTTTCCATCTACACCCATTCCCTTGATGATCTCATTCAATTTCATGGTTTTAAATACCATCTCTGTTGATGACATTTAAGTCTGTACCACCAGGCTGCACTATTCCACTGAACTCTGAATGTTTACCCATTATCTTCACTTATAAAAGCATCTTCACTTATAAGTCTTATAAGCATTTGAAATATGTTGGAAAGGGAATTTCTGACCTCCTCCTTCAACTCCTTCTGTGCTCCTCTCATGGTTTAGTAAACAGGTTTCTTTTAAATGCCTCTCTTTATCCTCACACTCTACACATCTGATTTATGTGCAAAATAACTATGATGTGATGCCTGTGTACCTCTGGCCCCATTCAGCATGATGGCCTAGTATAAGTATATCCTCAATATTAGTATATCCAGGTGAGAAGTTAGGCTTGTCAATGGTAACTTATATCGTACAGCTTTCTTTTCTTTTCTTTTGAGATGGAGTCTTGCTCTGTCGCCAGGCTGGAATGCAGTGGCACGATCTCAGCTCACTATAACCTCCACCTCCCGGGTTCAAGCGATTCTCCTGCCTCAGCCTCCCAAGTAGCTGGGACTACAGGCGTGCACCACCATGCCCAGCTAATTTTTGTATTTTTAGTAGAGACGGGGTTTCACCATGTTGGCCAGGATTGTCTCGATCTCGACCTCGTGATCCACCCGCCTTGGCCTCCCAAAGTGCTGGGATTACAGGCGTGAACCACCACACCCGGCCTCTATCATACAGGTTTCTAATGATCTAAGTTTTTTCATAAACTTCAAGTGGATTCAAATCATCCTTCTACCAACTTCACTCTTACATACTTGCCTGTATTTGTTCTGAATAAAAGAAAAGGGATGGAACCCCAGCTATCCTAACAATCAGTGCACATTATGAATTTATCAATGTTCTACATCCGCTTGGTATGTGACAGAGGAAAAACACATAAGTACTAGGCAGACAAATCCTACATACACCAAAGACCTATAGGTAAGAAGGACCTATATACTAGCAGCTACTGTCTACTTTTATACCCTAAAAGATCCCAGGGACATTCATGGGTATCATCCTCTGCATGGCATTCTTATAAGTATTTTAGTAGTACAATCTTTGAAAGTTACTGGTACAGTTAACTGTTCGAAATTTCCTAAAGACAAAATATACTATAGCAAATCAAAAGTTTAGCATGCCATTTGTTAACAATAATAAGGGTCCTCCTCCTTAGATAATAATAACTGTACTGATGAATAATGTCAAAAAGTGGTGATGTTTATGCCAAGCCTTTCAAATGTACAATTAACACTGTTTTCCTAACCACAGCCAACCATATCATTATTGCAAACTATGATTTTGGAAACTAATGCGTCAACCTGTGACCTTAGTTCCACTAGCTGCATCCCCTGAGTAGATGATTAGATAAAACCACCTCAAGCCATGCCTTTCATTAACAAAATGTCATTATATGATACCAGAGGCAAATGATTTCCTGCAGATATTTGTTAGAAACAGTTATAGGGCCCTTTAACATTGTAAAATAAACACAATATACTGAACATTTTCATTTGTAGATTATATTAGTAAAGAAGTCAGAAATGGCTATATTAAAAAATTTCTTTGTAGCTTTTCTTTTAACTGCCAATAGTTCCTCTAATCTGCTATTACTCAGAAATTAGCTACCAGGTAAAACAATATTCTGTTAAATTTTCATGTAGCTGTCAAAATCCTGCTGTCATCTAATATTAAAACACAATTTCAACAAATATTAAACCACTGTCACCTAATGATTCTCCTGTGACCATTCTACTTTTCAGAGATCCAATCAAAATTCACACTGTCTGAAGAACTTCAACCATCAGATGATGAACACAAATTCCTTATGAAGGTCAAAAGGAGATGCATTCTTAATTTCAGCAAAACCTTACCTTAAAAAACAAAGGTAGAAGCTGAAGTTGTTCTGTAACTGCTGTAGAAAAGGATCTTCCTGCACTTGCCATCAGCCATTTCAATACTATTTTGAAAACAAAGATGCAGAGTAAGTCTTTACTATCCATTTACAGACCACAAAGTAGAACAATATTGTAATGTTATTGTCATACAGCCACTCTGACAGCTCTTTGGTGCTAAGAGATCATCTATGTTACTTCATAAATTAGACACTTATTCAGAAGCAGTATAACAGCACCCAAAATAAAATTTAAAACTTCTGTGCATAAAAAGACACTATCCAGAGAGTAGAAAGACAACCCACTGAATACGAGAAAATATTTCTAAATTGTGTATCTGATAAGGGATTGATATTAGAATAAATAAAGAACTAAAACTCAAAAACAACAAAACAATCTAATTCAGAAATGGGCTGGGTACAGTGGCTCATGCCTGTAATTCTAGCACTTTTGGAGGCCAAGGCAGGAGGATCCCTTGAGCTCAGGAGTTCAAGACCAGTCTGGGCAACATATGGAGACCCCTGTCTCTAGAAAATATTTAAAAATTAGCTGGGTGTGGTGTTGCACACCTGTAGTCCCAGCTACTCAGGAGGCTGAGGTGGGAGGATCTCTTGAGCCCCGGAGGTTGAGGCTGCAGTAAGCAGCCTGGACGACAGAGTGAAAGGCAGCAGAGGGGTGGGTAATGAACGACATGAGTAGATATTTCTCCAAACAAGAAATACGAATGGCTAATAAAGATTCTTGAAGTATCAGTAATCATTAGGGAAATGCAAACCAAAATCACAAGATACCGCTTCATACCCACTAAGATGGCTATACTTTAAAAAAGCAAGCAAACAAACAGAAAACAAGTGGTGAGAACACAGAACCCTTGTGCATTTGCTGACTGGAATGTAAAATGGTGCAGCTGCTGCGGAGAAGAGTCTGGCAGCTCTTCAAAAACTTAAGCACAGAAATACTACATGGTCTAACAATTCCACTTCTAGGTACATACCCTAAAGAACTGACAGCAGGAACTCAAACAGGTACTTATACAAACATCAATGTTCAGAGAAGCACTAGTCACAATAGCCAAAGGTGGAAACCCAAATATCCAGCAAACAGATGAATGGGTAACAGATTAATGACACAACATGATTCAGAAATTCATTCATTCAACTTGAAAATACTATGTAACATGAAATAAGCCAGACACAAAAAAGACTTATGATTCAACTTATATGACCTAACTAGAATGGGCAAATTCAGAGATGGAAAGTAGACAGTGGTTACAAAGGATGAGGGGAGGGAAAATGAGGAGCTGTTGTTAAAGGGTACAGAGTTTCAGTTTTGTATGATGAAGAGGATTCTAGAGATAAATGGTGGTGATGGTTGCACAAGGGTGTGAATGTACTTAATGCCACTGAACTGCACACTTAAAAATGGTGAAAATAGTAAATTTTTCATTATGTCTATTTTACCACAATAAAAAAAGTGGTGGAAAAAACTCCACAGGATAATCAAATAAATGTTTTCAACTGAGTTTCTACTAATTTTATCCACTCACTGGTTTTCAAGAGTTTAATGCCCTGAGTTCGTTCATCTTCTTCACCAATTCCATTTTCTTCCATAACATGGTTCTGAATTTCTTCATCCACATCCATGAGAGGTTTCAATTTCTCCAGAATTCGAGCAGTAAACTCAGGGACATGAGGCGATATGGTTGGTGTGGTATTTGGCAAAGATACATCTATCATGAATATGTAGGTCAGCACACTGCAAAATAAAATACTTAATAATAGGAAGAGGTGCCACATAAATAAAAATGAGGTTCAAAAGTTATGACCCAATCAAAGGAAACTGTCCCAAGACAATTCCTGGAGTGGGTCTTAGATTATGCCTGTGTGTAAAAGAAGCCTTATAATTAAGGGGTGTTAACACTTAGGTGTTCTGACTGCTCATCTCTGGCTTCTGAGCACACTGCTGTCCTAGTTTACATTCAGAGTGTTTCATCGTTTCCCACGACACAATAGCAAACAATTTGAGAAAGACATCATGAAACCCACTGACAACATAACCAGCATGTATTAGCTATTACAATTAAAAAAAAAAAAAACAAAGAACTCGAGAGGTATACCACAGAGAAAACAGTACCTACCTTCCTATCCTTTCTCTGACATTTTTGTAAACCTGGGTGAGTTTGGGTTCCAAGTACTTCAGTAGTCTGTGCAATAGTTCAGGCACTCTCCATTCTTGCTGGGCAAGGCCACCTTGTAGTACATAAAGTCGACTAAAATTAAAGCATCGTAGTGTTATATTGGAGGCCCTTTCTGCCTTTACATATTGACAGTATGGACAGCCAATATCTGTATTTCACTTAAAGCTTTTTCATTTTCTCACCGAATAAATACTACAATATCCACAACTCAAAATAGCCTCTTTATGAAGATTTTATTTTTCCTATATCATTTTCTCTGTATTTGCATTTCATCTCCACTACTAGACAACTGAAGGAAATACTGACTTAAGAATACTCGCCGACTAATATTTAAACATCAGAATTCAAGTTTTCTCATTAATTAAGTGCTTCTTCTTTTTAATGAAATTATCCATATTACTATTGTCTAACTTTCTACAGCACCATATGCCCCAACCAAGGCAGTTTTTCCTTGAAATGATTACTCTCTCTTTCTATCTTTTTAACAGGAAAAAGTGAAAAATAAGATGTGATGAAGACACAAAAGTACAAAAGATAATTCCAATAAAATATCTGACAGCAAAGAATGCTGACTCTAATTTGTGTTTAAATTGCTCAGGTTGCCTACATCTCACTTACTTGTCCAACTAATAAATAACTCTTATTAAGTATCACATGTTATATGGAACCAGATCACATCACCTTCCAGAAGAAAGCAATTACTTCATCTAGACTTTACAAGTAGAGACCATTCATTTCCATTTATACATACGTTAACACAAAACCTTTTGTGTTAACCTCATAGGTTTTTAAAAAAATTTACCATGCATCTACAAAGGATCCTCCTTCACCACTCAATGGTGATTCCAACAGCAGTTCAAAAAGCCAGTGAAGTTTCCGGGGATCTCTGCTTTCCTGTGTTTAAAATATGATGTAACAGTTAAACAGGGGACATTTATTTATTTATTCTGTAAATAAATCATACTCAGTTATTTAATTTAATTTTATTTTTGAGGCTAGGTCTAACTCTGTTGCCCAGGCTGGAGTGAAGTGGTATGATTACCTCCCAGGCTCAAGTAATCCACCCGCCTCGGCCTCTCAAGTAGCTGGGACCACAGGCATGCACCACTATGCCTGGCTAATTTTTTATTTTTTGTAGAGACAGTGTATCCCTATGTTGCCCAGGCTGGTCTCCAACTCCTGGCCCCAAGCGATCTTCCTGCCTCGGCCTCCCAAAGTTCTGCGATTAAAGTTGAGAGCTAGTGCACCCAGCCATATTCAATTATTTTAGAAATACTAAAAACATATATAAGTATAGTCGCCCCTTGGTATCTGTGGTGGATTGGTTCCAGAACTCCCTTAGATGTTCAAGTCTCTGAAGAAAATGGTGTAGTATTTACATATAACCTATGCACATCCTCCTGTATACTTCAAATCTTCTCTAGAGTATTTGTAATACCTAATACAATGTAAATGCTATGTAAATAGTTGTTATACTGTATTGTTTAGGGAATAATGACAAGAAAAAAAAATCTGAACAGGTTCACTATAGACACAACCATCCCCCCACCCCCTTCTGAAATATTCTCCATCTCCTCAGGTTGGCTGAAACCACAGATGTGGAACTCATGGACATGGAGGGCTGACTGTATAGAAGAAGAAAATCAAACTAAAACTGATAGGTGACTCAAATTCAAATGTGACTATCGTAGTTCAAGTTAACAGTGAGAAAACTGTTGTTAGCTAAATGGATCATCTTCAATCAAAGTACACAAGCTATGGACATATCTGGTATAAAAAATAATACCTATAACTTTGTATTATGTGGCTTTTACTATATGTAAGTGACATTTCCAAATACATGATTGTCACTTAATTTTAAATGCATTACCACAGCAGAGAAGATATAATAATCACTTAAGAGTTACTTCTCAAGACTTATTTGAAAGGCTGAATAGAGCCATCTCCAATTACATAAGATGACAAAAGCATGAACAAACTTTCAAGATGCAAGAAGTGAGTTACCTCACTTAGAATAATAGTCTCTAATCCCACGGAAATAAAAAATAAAAATTTAAAAACAAAATCCAAAACGATTTAAAAAGTGTTATGAGATTTCACACACTTTGAGAGACAGTATCATATAGTTTGAATAGATCAGTTAGACAAAGAAAGATGTAGGGTAACTTACACAGGATGTTGCTATACAAGCTCCCCAGTCATTATAAGTTTCTACGGTAATATTGGACAGTGCTGTTCTAAGCAGAGGGCACAGAAGCTCCCAAAGCTTCTCCACCTAATCAAAACAAAATATATGGGTAAGAGTTAATGACACTCAGAATATTTTTCTTCAAATATCTTTCTTTGCCTGGAAATGTATACACATACAGATATATCATTTAAATTATTTTTGAGACATGGTCTCATGCTATTGCCCAGGCTGGAGTGCAGTGGCACGATCATACCTCGACGTCGCCTTAGGCTTCCGAGCTCAAGCGATCCACTCGCTTCAGCCTTCCAAGGAGCGTGGACTATAGGTGTGTGCCACTATGCCCTGCAATTTTTTTACTTTTTGTAAAAACAGGATCTTGCTATGTTGCCCAGGCTGCTCTTGAACTCCTAGTCTCAAGCAATCCTCTCACCTTGGCCTCCCAAAGTGCTGGAATTATAAGCATGAGCTAGCATGCCTGGCCCTAACCATTTTTTAGAGCAACCAAATAATCTAGCAAAGTACATTATCACCATACATATCCAGGTATAGGTGAAATTTTTTCCCAAAAAATATTCAGAAAAGAGTAAATACTTTGCATGGCTCTTTAACAAATATCTCTTGGCTGGGTGCAGTGGATCCTGCCTGTAATCCGAGAACTTTGGGAGGCCAAGGTAGGGGGATCACTTGAGATCAGGAGTTCGAGACCAACCTGGCCACATGGCGAAACCATGTCTCTACAAAAAAAATAAAAATTAGCTGAGCATAGTGGCACATGCCTGTAATCCCAACTACTCGGGAGGCTGAGGCAATAGAATTGCTTGAACCTGGGAGACAGAGGTTGCAGTGAGCCGAGATCATCCCACTGCACTCCAGCCTAAGCAACAGAGTGAGACTCCATCTAAAAAAACAAAACAAAACAAATCTCTCATACGACTGATAAGTGTTCTTAAAAATCTTGTATAATAGTACGCTAGGCTAAACAAAACCTCAATCAAGTTTTCCATGTTTATCAAGATCATTTGATTAAACCTTAAAGCAAGAGGCAATGACATTTTAATTTAATTTAGTAATCAGCCTGAGATATAATCTTCAAATTCCAAGTCTGGGACAAACAGCCCTTAAAAACGTGTACAGTTGTAAAGAGACTGCATTTACATACACACATTTTCTCATGGGTTAATGAGTACACAAATCACCTTGAGGTCTTGATAAAATGCAGACTGATTCATCTCAAGTGCGCCTGAGATCTTACTTTCCTAAAAAGCTCCCAAGTGCTACCCCTGCTGCAGGTCCATGGACTGTATTTTAGTTTAAAAGGACATACGTTGATTTCATCATTACACATTGTGTGCATGTATCAAAATATCACACGTACGCCATAAACATGAACAGTCACTATTATTAATTTTTTAAGTTCCTAAAAAAAATTTGAATTTTTTTTTTTAAAAGAATGAATGAAGGCCAGGCACAGTAGCTCACACCTGTAATCCCAGCACTTTGGGAGGGTAAGGTAGGCGGAGTTCAAGAGCCAGGAGTTCGAGACCAGCCTGGCCACATGGAGAAACCCTGCCTCTATTAAAAATACAAAAATTAGCCTGACAAGGTGGCGCATGCCTGTAATCGCAGCTACTGAGGTGGCTGAGGCATTGCTTGAACCCAGGGAGCAGAGGTTGCAGTAAGCAATGATCACACCACTGTACTCCAGCCTGGGTGACAGACTAAGACTGTCCAGAAAAAAAGAAAAAGAAGAAAGACAGACAAGGAAGATGGACGGATGGACGGAAGGACAGATGGAGGAAGGAAGGACGGAAGGAAGGAAGGAAGGAAGGAATTTTTCAATCAGCAGGAATGGTTTGAGACAAAATTTCCAGTGGCAGCATTGTTTCGATTTTATCAAAAAAAGCTTTATCTCAAAGAACATATAGGGATATGAATTATGTTTTGCAAAACAGGTAACTCAAGAGTGGCTTTAGTAGAAGATGGCCAAATAGGAACAGTTCGGTCTACAGCTCCCAGCGTGAGTGATGCAGAAGACCGGTGATTTCTGCATTTCCATCTGAGGTACTGAGTTCATCTCACTAGGGAGTGCCAGACAGTGGGTGCAGGACAGTGGGTGCAGTGCACAGTGTGCGAGCCAAAGCAGGGTGAGGCATTGCCTAACTCGGGAAGTGCAAGGGGTCAGGGAGTTCCCTTTCCTAGTCAAAGAAAGGGGTGACAGACGGCACCTGGAAAATCGGGTCACTCCCACCCTAATACTGTGCTTTTCCAACAGGCTTAAAAAACGGCACACCAGGAGATTATATCCCGCACCTGGCTTGGAGGATCCTACACCCACGCAGTCTCACTGATTGCTAGCACAGCAGTCTGAGATCAAACTGCAAGGCAGCAGGGAGGCTGGGGGAGGGGCGCCTGCCATTGCCTAGGCTTGATTAGGTAAACAAAAGCAGCTGGGAAGCTCGAACTGGGTGGAGCCCACCACAGCTCAAGGAGGCCTGCCTGCCTGCCTCTGTAGGCTCCACCTCTGAGGGCAGGGCACAGACAAACAAAAAGACAGCAGTAACCTCTGCAGACTTAAATGTCCCTGTCTGACAGCTTTGAAGAGAGTAGTGGTTCTCTCAGCATGCAGCTGGAGATCTGAGAACGGGTAGACTGCCTCCTCAAGTGGGTCCCTGACCCCTGACCCCTAAGCAGCCTAACTGGGAGGCACCCCTCAGTATGGGCAGACTGACACCTCACATGGCTGGGTACTCCTCTGAGACAAAACTTCCAGAGGAACGATCAGGCAGCAGCATTTGCGGTTCACCAAGATTCGCTGTTCTACAGCCACCGCTGTTCTGCAGCCACCACTGCTGATACCCAGGCAAACAGGGTCTGGAGTGGACCACTAGCAAACTCCAACAGACCTGCAGCTGAGGGTCCTGTCTGTTAGAAGGAAAACTAACAAGCAGAAAGGACATCCACACCAAAAACCCTTCTGTATGTCACCATCATCAAAGACCAAAAGTAGATAAAACCACAAAGGTGGGGGAAAAAACAGAGCAGAAAAACTGGAAACAGGCCGGGCGCGGTGGCTCACGCTTGTAATCCCAGCACTTTGGGAGGCCGAGGCGGGCGGATCACGAGGTCAGGAGATCGAGACCACGGTGAAACCCCGTCTCTACTAAAAATACAAAAAATTAGCCGGGCGTGGTGGCGGGCGCCTGTAGTCCCAGCTACTCGGAGAGGCTGAGGCAGGAGAATGGCGTGAACCTGGGAGGCGGAGGTTGCAGTGAGCCGAGATCGCGCCACTGCACTCCAGCCTGGGTGACAGAGCGAGACTCCGTCTCAAAAAAAAAAAAAAAAAAAAAAAAAAGAAAAACTGGAAACAATAAAAAGCAAAGCGCCTCTCCTCCTCCAAAGGAACGCAGCTCCTCACCAGCAACGGAACAAAGCTGGATGGAGAATGACTTCGATGAGTTGAAAGAAGGCCTCAGACAATCAAACTACTCTGAGCTACAGGAGGAAATTCAAACCAATGGCAAAGAAGTTAAAAACTGTGAAAAAAAATTAGACGAATGGATAACTAGAATAACCAACGCAGAGAAGTCCTTAAAGGAGCTGATGGAGCTGAAAGCCAAGGCTCGAGAACTACGTGAAGAATGCAGAAGCCTCAGGAGCCAATGCGATCAACTGGAAGAAAGGGTATCAGTGATGGAAGACGAAATGAATGAAATGAAGCGAGAAGGGAAGTTTAGAAAAAAAGAATAAAACGAAACGAACAAAGCCTCCAAGAAACACAGGACTATGTGAAAAGACCAAATCTACGTCTGACTGGTGTACCTGAAACTCATGGGGAGAATGGAACCAAGTTGGAAAACACTCTGCAGGATATTATCCAAGAGAACTTCCCCAATCTAGCAAGGCAGGCCAACATTCAGATTCAGCCAACATTCAGATTCAGGAAATACAGAGAACGCCACAAAGATACTCCTCGAGAAGAGCAACTCCAAGACACATAATTGTCAGATTCACCAAAGTTGAAATGAAGGAAAAAATGTTAAGGGCAGCCAGAGAGAAACGTCGGGTTACCCACAAAGGGAAGCCCATCAGACTAACAGCTGATTTCTCGGCAGAAACTCTACAAGCCAGAAGACAGTGGGGGCCAATATTCAACATTCTTAAAGAAAAGAATTTTCAATCCAGAATTTCATATCCAGCCAAACTAAGCTTCATAAGTGAAAGAGAAATAAAATACTTTACAGACAAGCAAATGCTGAGAGATTCTGTCACCACCAGGCCTGCCCTACAAGAGCTCCTGAAGGAAGCACTAAACATGGAAAGGAACAACCAGTACCAGCCACTGCAAAAACATGCCAAAACATAAAGACCATCAAGGCTAGGAAGAAACTGCATCAACTAATGAGCAAAATAACCAGCTAACATCATAATGACAGGAGCAAATTCACACATAACAATATTAACTTTAAATGTAAATGGGCTAAATGCTCCAATTAAAAGACACAGACTGGCAAATTGGATTAAGAGTCAAGACCCATCAGTGTGCTGTATTCAGGAAACCCATCTCATGTGCAGAGACACACATAGGCTCAAAATAAAGGGATGGAGGAAGATCTAACAAGGAAATGGAGAACAAAAAAAGGCAGGGGTTGCGATCCTAGTCTCTGATAAAACAGACTTTAAACCAACAAAGATCAAAAGAGACAAAGAAGGCCATTACATAATGGTAAAGGGATCAATTCAACAAGAAGAGCTAACTATCCTAAATATATATGCACCCAACACAGGAGCACCCAGATTCATAAAGCAAGTCCTTAGTGACCGACGAAGAGACTTAGACTCCCACACAATAATAATGGGAGACTTTAACACCCCACTGTCAACATTAGACAGATCAACGAGACAGAAAGTTAACAAGGATACCCAGGAATTGAACGCAGCTCTGCACCAAGCGGACCTAATAGACATCTACAGAACTCTCCACCCCAAATCAACAGAATATACATTCTTTTCAGCACCACACCACACCTATTCCAAAATTGACCACATAGTTGGAAGTAAAGCTGTCCTCAGAAAATGTAAAAGAACAGAAATTACAACAAACTGTCTCTCAGACCACAGTGCAATCAAACTAGAACTCAGGATTAAGAAACTCACTGAAGACCCCTCAACTACATGGAAATTGAACAACCTGCTCCTGATTGACTACTGGGTACATAACGAAATGAAGGCAGAAATAAAGATGTTCTTTGAAACCAACGAGAACAAAGACACAACATACCAGAATCTCTGGGACACGTTCAAAGCAGTGTGTAGAGGGAAATTTATAGCACTAAATGCCCACAAGAGAAAGCAGGAAAGATCCAAAATTGACACCCTAACGTCACAATTAAAAGAACTAGAAAAGCAAGAGCAAACACATTCAAAAGCTAGCAGAAGGCTAGAAATAACTAAAATCAGAGCAGAACTGAAGGAGATAGAGATACAAAAAAACCCTTCAAAAAATTAATGAATCCAGGAGCTGGTTTTTTGAAAAGATCAACAAAATCAATAGACCGCTAGCAAGACTAATAAAGAAGAAAAGAGAGAAGAATCAAATAGACGCAATAAAAAATGATAAAGGGGATATCACCACCGATCCCACAGAAATACAAACTACCATCAGAGAATATGACAAACCCCTCTATGCAAATAAACTAGAAAATCTAGAAGAAATGGATAAATTCCTCAACACATACATCCTCCCAAGACTAAACCAGGAAGAAGTTGAATCTCCGAATAGACCAATAACAGGCTCTGAAATTGTGGCAATAATCAATAGCTTACCAACCAAAAAGAGTCCAGGACCAGATGGATTCACAGCCGAATTCTACAAGAGGTACAAGGAGGAGCTGGTACCATTCCTTCTGAAACTATTCCAATCAATAGAAAAAGAGGGAATCCTCCCTAACACATTTGATGAGGCCAGCATCATCCTAATACCAAAGCCTGGCAGAGACACAACCAAAAAAGAGAATTTCAGACCAATATCCTTGATGAACATTGATGCAAAAATCCTCAATAAAATACTGGCAAACTGAATCCAGCAGCACATAAGCTTATCCACCATCATCAAGTGGGCTTCATCCTTGGGATGCAAGGCTGGTTCAACATATGCAAATCAATAAATGTAATCTAGCATATAAACAGAACCAAAGACAAAAACCACATGATTATCTCAATAGATGCAGAAAAGGCCTTTGACAAAATTCAACAATGCTTCATGCTAAAAACTCTTAATAAATTAGGTATTGATGGGACGTATCTCAAAATAATAAGAGCTATCTATGACAAACCCACAGCCAATATCATACTGAATGGGCAAAAACTGGAAGCATTCCCTTTGAAAACTGGCACAAGACAGGGATGCCCTCTCTCACCACTCCTATTCAACATAGTGTTGGAAGTTCTGGCCAGGGCAATCAGGCAGGAGAAGGAAATAAAGGGTATTCAATTAGGAAAAGAGGAAGTCAAATTGTCCCTGTTTGCAGATGACATGATTGTATATCTAGAAAACCCCATTGTCTCAGCCCAAAATCTCCTGAAGCTGATAACCAACTTCAGCGAAGTCTCAGGATACAAAATCAATGTACAAAAATCACAAGCATTCTTATACACCAATAACAGACAGAGAGCCAAATCATGAGTGAACTCCCATTCACAATTGCTTCAAAGAGAATAAAATACCTAGGAATCCAACTTACAAGGGATGTGAAGGACCTCTTCAAGGAGAACTACAAACCACTGCTCAATGAAATAAAAGAGGATACAAACAAATGGAAGAACATGCCATGCTCATGGGTAGGAAGAATCAATATCATGAAAATGGCCATACTGCCCAAGGTAATTTATAGATTCAATGCCATCCCCATCAAGCTACCAATGACTTTCTTCACAGAATTGGAAAAAACTACTTTAAAGTTCATATGGAACCAAAAAAGAACCCGCATTGCCAAGTCAATTCTAAGCCAAAAGAACAAAGCCGGAGGCATCACACTACCTGACTTCAAACTATACTACAAGGCTACAGTAACCAAAACAGCATGGTACTGGTACCAAAAGAGAGATACAGATCAATGGAACAGAACAGAGCCCTCAGAAATAATGCCACATATCTACAACCATCTGATCTTTGACAAACCTGACAAAAACAAGAAATGGGGAAAGGATTCCCTATTTAATAAATGGTGCTGGGAAAATTGGCTAGCCATATGTAGAAAGCTGAAACTGGATCCCTTCCTTACACCTTATACAAAAATTAATTCAAGATGGATTAAAGACTTAAATGTTAGACCTAAAACCATAAGAACCCTAGAAGAAAACCTAGGCAATACCATCCAAGACATAGGCATGGGCAAGGACTTCATGTCTAAAACATCAAAAGCAATGGCAACAAAAGCCAAAATTGACAAATGGGATCTAATTAAACTAAAGAGCTTCTGCACAGCAAAAGAAACTACCTTCAGAGTGAACAGGCAACCTACAGAATGGGAGAAAATTTTCACAACCTACTCATCTACCAAAGGGCTAATATCCAGAATCTACAATGAACTCAAACACATTTACAAGAAAAAAACAAACAACCCCATCAAAAAGTGGGCAAAGGATATGAACAGACACTTCTCAAAAGAAGACATTTATGCAGCCAGAAAACACATGAAAAAATGCTCATCATCACTGGCCATCAGAGAAATGCAAATCAAAACCACCATGAGATACCATCTCACACCAGTTAGAATGGTGATCATTAAAATATCAGGAAATAACAGGTGCTGGAGAGGATGTGGAGAAATAGGAACACTTTTACACTGTTGGTGGGACTGCAAACTAGTTCAACCATTGTGGAAGTCAGTGTGGCGATTCCTCAGGGATCTAGAACTAGAAATACCATTTGACCCAGCCATCCCATTACTGGGTATATACCCAAAGGATTATAAATCATGCTGCTATAAAGACACATGCACACATATGTTTATTGCAGCACTATCCACAATAGCAAAGACTTGGAACCAGGCCAAATGTCCAACAATGATAGACTGGATTAAGAAAATGTGGCACATATGCACCATGGAATACTATGCAGCCATAAAAAATGAAGATGTCCCTTTGTAGGGACATGGATGAAACTGGAAACCATCATTCTCAGCAAACTATCGCAAGGACAAAAAACCAAACACTGCATGTTCTCACTCATAGGTGGGAACTGAACACTGAGAACACACGGATACAGGAAAGGGAACATCACATTCCGGGGACTGTTGTGGGGTGGGGGGAGGGGAGAGCATTAGGAGATATACCTAATGCTAAATGACGAGTTAATGGGTGCAGCACACCAACATGGCACACGTATACATATGTAACAAACCTGCACATTGTGCACATGTACCCTAAAACTTAAAAGTCTAATATTAAAAAAAAAAAAGGAGTGGCTTTAGTAATGTAACAGATGACAAGAATACATGTGACATTTTAAAATAAAATTGTTTCTTGTAAGCAAAAGTGTTCGCAGTCCTCCTAAAAGTTGACCAAAAAACCCTATTTGTGTCATCTCTTTGACAAAATAGTGGTCTACCTTATGTTCCGCTGGTCCTGACATTTGACCAGGTTATTTTTAGTCTGGTGTATTTTGCTCACGAACTAACCTTAAAGGCAGGTGTGTGAAAACTAAATCTTACAATTAAAAAGAGGGATACTCTAAAAGGGAGAGTCAAACTCCAACTGTCTAGAAGACTGGGCAAGTAATATAAATGATAAGGAAGCTAAGAGAAAGGACTTAATGAGAAGCTGGAATGGCTTAATGAAGGGAGAAGCACACTTGCACCATCAGCAGAGTGACACAGTGCAATAATGGAGGACCAGTGTTCCAGGATCTTCCTCTTTTTCAAGAAACTGGAATTCCTTTTTCCTTTTTTTAAATTTTTTCCCCCAATGTGGATAAAAACTTCAAAAATTTAAAGATAGTAAATGTTCCTAGAGACCATTAGGCTGTAATCTGTAATCAAAAGCAATGTCTACATATCGGCATATTTCATATCATTGAACATTTCATATTTTAATTGTCAGTATCTAATGTGTTGGGAATTGCCACTAAAATGGGTAACATAGCTTTAACAGGAAATGTTCTGTACAAATATTAATACATCACCTTTTCAAACGTCCAATGCTTAGAACCTCTGATTAAACCAGCTATAATTTCTGCAACACATCGCTGGGTGCTTTCGTGTGAATCTGCAACCAAACGTTCTAAATGGGGCTTCAGAACTGGCAGGAAGGCATCATCAAAATTCCTGAATATACCCTTTAAAAGAAAGACCGTTCTTCAGTACTCAAATGACTATCATCTCAATTATAATTTTGCTTGTAATTATTCTGTACATTACTAATGTGCTTAAAAACTCCACGCACACTCCCCTTTAGAACTGTTTTAACAATTCCGGTAAGTTAAAATAGTAAGAATACTGTCATTTTAAATATCACATTAAAATGTAACCAACGAAACAAACATTAATAATCTCTCTAAGTATCACACCTCAAAAAAAGCAACTAAACATAAAAAACGCATATAGTTTTGGGTATTTTTTTCCTTCTAATGCCAATTACAACAAACATTAAAGACAAATACAGTCATCCCTTGGTGTATGTGGGGATCTGGTTTCAAGATCCCCACCCCAAAATACCAAAATGTTCAAGTCCATTACATAAGATGGTATTGTATTTGCATATAACCTATATACATCCTCTTGTATATTTTAAATCATCTTAAGAGTACTTTTAGGACCTAATACAACGTTTACTAATCGTATTATATATTAATGCTATGTCAATACTTGTTGTAATGTCTTGTTTAGGGAATAATGACAACAAAAGTCTGTACATGTTCAGTGTAAATTCCAGTGCCGTTTTAGATCAAGGCAGATGGCTAGCTTTGATCAAATATTTATAAGTTATGAACCTACAAACTGAATAGTTACTAAGCATTATAAAGAGGATACGTAAACAATATAGTTACCTTAAAGAGACAAAAACGTCGTGGATTAAACTTATCTTTTCCTTTTCTGTCTTCTAATGATAGAAAAGTAATTAACTGTTCAACAAATTTAGGATCAGAAAAATGATCAAATATAATCTGTTCTGCCTATAAAGTTAAAAAAAGAACAATATTCAGCGTTTAAAATCCACTTAAAAACATGATTCTGAAAAAGTTAAAATTAAAAAGATTTTGATAGTCAAAAGCAGGCTGTATTTTTGTTTCAATGAATTCTTAGTTCTCACAGACTACAATGATTTCTAAAACCAAGTATCTCCCTCTAAAAATGCTAAAACAGTAAGTTTTCCTTCAGATTCTCAAGTTTGAATCCTATTTCTCACACTGTGAATTAAAAATCAACAAACGTTCTGCTGGGGAAATGAAGACTGAAAGCCACTGTGACACCTGGTGTGCAATTTGTTAAAATCCCCAAAACTATAAATCAAGCCCCAACAAATCACTTTCATATTTACATAACACCAGAAGTTAAAAGGCCAACTTTTCAGAATCAGAAAAAGTTACAATACCATTAACTCGAGGAATAAATACATAAACTTAAAAACCCTTTGTCAACTTTCTTTTTTTTCTTTTCTTTTTTTGGGACAGGGTCTCACTCTGTCACCCAGGCTGGAGTGCAGTGGTGCAATCATGGCTCACTGCAGTCTTGCCTTCCTCGGGTCGGGTAATTTTCCCACCTTAGCCTCCCAAGTAGCTGGGACTACAGGTGTGCGCCACTACACCCAGCTAATTTTTGTAGAGACAAGGTTTTGCCATGTTGCTCAGGATGGTCTCAAACTCCTGGGTTCAAGTGATCCACCTGCCTCAGACTCCCAAAGTGTTGGGATTACAGGCATGTGCCATGGCTCCCAGCCAAGTCAACTTTCAAAGTGAAGTAAATTAAATGAAGTTCAAGGAGTTTTAACTGAAATCTACCAACATGTATTTACGGAGTACCCATAATTTATATGCAATAGAAAACTAAAAATCAGTCATTAACTTTTCCTTCAAAATGCTTGTATCGGAACTAATACAAGAAATGAGGAGCAAACTACATAAAGCATCAGCCAAGGGAGTGGTGAATGGGATAGTAACTCAGTCTTAGATACATCAACATCTGTGTCAACTGGCACTAGTATAAAGGGGTTGGGGAGAATGGATTACATAGTCACCAATATTTATGCAGTGCTATACTGAAAAACACAAATTGTATTAAGAAAAAAAAGAAAAAGAAGAACTGAAGTGAAGTTGAGATAAATCAGTGGCCCAAAATAAGATGCATTTGAACCATGGTGAAATGGAATGCTTACCTCTGTCATATCCTCCCTGCTTCTGCCAAGCTTAGGCTGCTCTTCCACACCAGCATAAACAACCATATTCCTATATAGTAAGAGTTCATATTTATCATACGCATAGAAAAAAATATTAGAGCTTCATGGATAGAAAGCATTAGAAGGCACTTTTAATGAACTCTAACTAGATGCTAAGTTTGGGGAGATGAGTACAGCAGTAACAGTCTAGGCCTTAAAAATCTGTCAGATCACTGTATCCTAATGACAAATGGAGTTAATAAGGAGAGAAAAATATGTATTTCTCTGGGCTGGTTTAGGCATGTGTATTATTAATAGGTAGGAATATAATTTAGAGCAGCTATTAATAACCTCCTTAGCCAAATAACCATGGGATTCAGAAAGGCTAAGGGTTTTTGTACAAGGAAAGAGGCAGGAATGAGGCATAGCATTGGCAGGAGCAAAAGAAAGAGAGGACTAGGGAAGGGGAAAGATAAAAGAACCTTCAAGTGCCTCTGAACCTCCCCAGAAACCAAAATATGATAAAACAGTTATATCAAAGGCATTTAATGATAAGATGCGCAGTAAGTTACTTACTTTGGCCAGGTGTAGTATCCCCAGTGAGTTTTTTCCACAAAGCAACTTGACTCCCATTCTTTTTTAGTTCTTGGTATAGTTTTGCTATCATAATGCAACCAATGATTATCAGGCCTATCACCAGCAATAATTTGGGTGGGTTTAGGACATCCACCTAAGGAAAAGACAATCACATTTGATGAATTTAAAAATATTCACCCAACAGTTATTATCAAATTTCAATCAACAGTACCAGTTTAACTTTGTCTTCACAAAACGACACTATTAAAATAACATTAAGATAACATATATATGAGCAACTGGGGGCACATTTCAAAACAGAGAAGATGGGATTATCTACTAAATTGTGTTGAATCAGTTATTTTGGGGGAGAGATCAAGTATGAAACATACTTCATTCCTTTTACCAAAATTAAAAGGATTAATTTTGTTTAAACTATTTAGATTTGAAATAATAATTTCAGACTTACAGAGCTCAAAAAATTCCCACATCTTTTACTGAGACACCCAAATTTTGACATTTTACCATGCATACTTTGATATTCTCTCTCTCTCCACACATACTTGCCTATCTAAACTATGAGTATAAACTGCAGACATTATCTCAAATAATCAAAATACAATTCTCAAAAAAGCTTACATTAATACAGTAAAATTATTTCATCAACAGACTTTACTCAAATTTTGACAGTTGTCCCAGTGAATGTACTTTATATGAAAAAAAAATTAAAACATTTTCTTCTGGACTATAATCCAATCCAGGATTAAACACTGCATTAAAGGAAACTAAAGATACCATACAATTTAAATGCAATGTTTTAATCCTGGATTGGAGACCAGAAAAAAATGTTTTTTCCTTCTGAAAAATTGTGGTAATACGTGAGCCGAGATGGCACCACTGCACTCCAGCCTGGGCGACAGTGAGACTCCGTCTCAAAAAAAGAAAAAAAAAATTGTGGTAATACAATAAGGTATGAGGAAGAAAATTCACCTTGTCCCTAATCCCGCCACCCAAAGAGAAACTTTTAACAAATTAATAACAGCAATTTAAGTCTTTGAAATACAGTTGATAAAATAATTAGTATAATTGCTTAGTGGGTGAGATAAATATGATGGCAGAAGGAGTCAAGCTATTTTTGTAAATAGTTATCACTAGCTTTTACTAAGTCAACTGTTTCCTTCATGTTATTTATATTTTGTGTTAATATCCATAGAACAATATTTGAGGTCAAGAACTGGAATTGGTACATGTCAAGAAAATTTTCTGAGTTTTATTGGAAAGCACTATTAATTATTTCTGGTAGTACTCACTGATTTCACAGGGGTTAATGGTCAGCTTTTTGTGGGTTCTTTTTAGCTGTTTAAGGATACCAGCAACAGCTGAGATAGCCATCTAGAAAAGAAAAAAGGTACACATTCACAAAAAAAAGTTTAAATCACTTAACTGGTTGCCTGCTTTACTCAAAGCAGAAGTGGATTCTGTTTCTTTAAAAAAACACCTCACCGAGGCCGGGCGCGGTAGCTCAAGCCTGTAATCCCAGCACTTTGGGAGGCCGAGGCGGGCGGATCACGAGGTCAGGAGATCGAGACCATCCTGGCTAACATGGTGAAACCCCGTCTCTACTAAAAATACAAAAAATTAGCCAGGCGTGTTGGCGGGCGCCTGTAGTCCCAGCTACTCAGGAGGCTGAGGCAGGAGAATGGTGTGAATCCAGGAGGTGGAGGTTGCGGTGAGCCAAGATCGCGCCACTGCACTCCAGCCTGGGGGACAGAGAAAGACTCCGTCTCAAAAAAAAAAAAAAAACAACAACAACAAAAACAAAAAAAACCTCACCTATTGACATCTGGCAGTACATCCATGTGAGTGCTAAATCTGACTTCGAATGAATCATAGGCAGTTCTTACTCTACAGTCGTGACCCATGCTAGTCTCTCTTTCTAGAAAACTTTGACCCTTTCTTTGTTAAACCAATACCTGCTCATTCTTCAAATCTTAGCCTCAGGGTATTTTTTTTTTTTTTTTAGACGGAGTTTTCACTCTTGTTGCCCAGGCTGGAGTGCAATGGCACAATCTCAGCTCACTGTAACCTCCCCCTCCCGGGTTCAAGCGATTCTACTGCCTCAGCCTCCCGAGTAGCTGGGATTACAGGCATGTGCCACCATGCCCAGCTAATTTTGTACTTTTAGCAGCGAGGGTTTCTCCATGTTGGTCAGGCTGGTCTTGAACTCCTGACCTCAGGTGATCCACCTGCCTCAGCCTCCCAAAGTGCTGGGATCACAGGCGTGAGCCACCAAGCCCTGCCCAGCCTCAGGGTATTTTTAAAGGTCGTTCTCCAATGCTTCAGCTTAGGCCATCTCCCCATTCCCCACCTCACCTCTAACACTTGGAGAGTAAAAAGCTGTACCCTCGGGTTTCTTGCCTCTCCTGAAACACTGCACACCTAGTTTTCTAATTGTTAAATCTTTCCCATTAGCCTATAAACTTATTTCCTGCTATATCCCCAGTGTTTAAACAGAGTGCCTAAACATGTTCATTTGTTGGATGAATCATTATCATCTCTGAATCAACAGGGGGAGATTTCAAATCAATATACTTCAAGATATTTATTAACCAAGCGTGTATTGCTTGTGAAGAATTTAAAGACTTCAGGTCACGTACATACTCTCAAACCCAACACTGTAGCTAAAACAAGGTAGGTACCTTTCGAACTACAATTGCATCATGGTTGAGATTCTCAACAAAAAACCGTATGGCACGAAGAGGCAACACTCGGTCATCTCTCAGCAGTAGAGACAGAAGCCCAATGCCTATATGTTCAAATTTCCAAGGCCTTAAAAGGAGGAAAAATGACAAAGCATATCACACACAAAACCACTTGAAAAAAAAAAAAAAAACTGTATATGAAACACCTTATAATTTTAACTTTCTCAAGAATTTAGGTCTACTGAAGAACACTGCTCCTATCATTAATCCCAGACTTTCCCTCCATCTCTTTTCCTCTTAATCTGCTTCCAAATACACAAACTAGAATATAACTTTTTGTGACATAGTCATTCATAGCCTTCCACGTAGAAAACTCCTATAGTATTTAAGACAAATGCTGTGGGAATTACAAAAATCTTTTGCACTTACAGGTTTCTTTGCTCCACACCATCTAGCAAGGTGTCTACCAAATTTTCATAGTTCCTTTAAAAAAAAAATCAGGTGAGGTATTATTTTACTATAATACCAAAATGAACATCAAAAATATAATAGAAATTCAAATTCTAGCCAAATTCACCCTCCTTCCCCACTTACTTCCCACCACCTGACTATAAAGGGCCTGATGAGAAGCAAGCCAGAATGAAAGTAGACAGGTGAACAGAGATGCTGGCAAAAGCTCATGAAAGGCTAGGAAGAGTGAACTCAACTTTTCCTGAATGGACATGCACAAATAACTCTGTAAGTAGTAATCAATTAACTGGGAGTGGTACACACACACACACACACACACACACACACACGATATACCAGGTATCTGAAATATATTAGGTAGGCTATAAGAGTTTATTATTTATAGACATTTTAGAAAACAACAAAGAGGCATATTCATATACTAATTATAAGGCAAAGACAAAATCAAGTTAGGAAGACTCTTGCTTGAGTGTTATCACTGAAGCATTTAAGTGCTTTGGTACCAAGAATCCAAAAACAGTTTATTAAAATCCTGATATCAAATTTGACCAATAAGTCATTACTATTATAAGAACTATAAAACGATACATCTGCTAAACTTGAATTTAGGAATTAATGACTGATGTGTACCAGTAATGTAGTTTCCGAAATATTACTACCTTAAAAAAAAGAAAAGAAAGAAAGAAAGATAATTCACTAGAAAAAAAAAAGGACAGTGAAATAACTTTTGGTTTTGTTTATTTGAGACAGGGTCTTGCTCTGTTACCCAGGCTGAAGTGCAGTGGCACGATCTCTGCTCACTGTAACCTCTGCCTCCCAGGTTCAAGCGATCCTCCCACCTTAGCCTCCCAAGTAGCTGGGACTGTAGGCGCATGCCACCATGCCTGGCTAATATTTGTATTTTTTGTATAGACAGGGTTTCACCATGTTGCCCAGGCTGGTCTCGAACTCCTTAGTTCAAGCGATCTTCCCACCTCAGCCTCCCAAAGTGCTGGGATAACAGGCATAAGCCACTGTGCTCGGCCTTATTTTTCAGATGGTGTTTTATACCTCCATAGCTTAAAAAGGAAAAATAGTAATCTGTGCAGTAATTATCTCTCAACTTTTTTGTATTTTTTTCAGAAGTCAATGTGTAAACATCATTAAGCAGTTATGGTACACATCTATACTTTAGAGATGTTAAAAACTTACTATTGGCCAGGTGCAGTGGCTCATGCCTGTAATCCCACCACTTTGGGAGGCCGAGGTGGGCAGATCACTTGAGGCCAGGAGTTCGAGACCAGTCTGGCCAATGTGGTGAAACGCTGTCTCCACTAAAAATACAAAAATTAGCCGGGTGTGGTGGTGCATGCCTGTAATCTCAGCTACTCGGGAGGCTGACGCTTGAGAATAGCTTAAACCCAGGAGGTGGAGGTTGCAGTGAGCCATGATCGTCTCACTGTACTCCAGCCTGGGCAACAGAGCAAGACTCTGTCTCAAAAAAAAGCCAAAACTTACTATCTATAATGTCATCTATTGAAGTACACCATTCATCAATTACCTTAGGGCATCGGCATTCTTTTCTTGTTGACGTTTAATTCCTTCCTTAACTTTTTCTGGGCTAAGCAATATCTGGTTGATAGAGGGGTTTTTTGATTGTTGAAGTAATTCCGCTATTTCAACACATGACTTTGGAATCTTGTTAAAAAGAAAAAAGCAGGAAAAAAAATGAAGTTCTCATGCAAACTACCTGAACGAACCTTGAAAATGTTATGCTAAGTGAAAAAGGCCAGACACAAAAGTCCACATATTTTATGATTCCATTTATATGAAATATCTAATAATGGGCAAATTTACTGAGAGAGAAAGTGGTTTCCAGGGGTTTAGGGTATGGAAGAATGGGAAGCGACTGCTATTAGGTACTTGTTTTCTTTTGGGGTGATGAAAACATTGTGGAGGCCAGACATGGTGGCTCATCTCTGTAATCCTAGCACTTTGGGAGGTCAAGGTGAGTGGACTGCTTGAGGCCAGGAGTTTGAGACCAGCCCTGGGAACACAGCAAGACCCCTGTCTCTCTAAAAAAAAAAAAAAGAAAATTTAAATTAGCTGGGTGTAGTGGTGCACACCTATCGTCCTACTTACTAGGAAGGCTGAGGCAGGGGATGATTATGCCACTGCACTCTAGCCTTGGGGGACAGAATGAGACAGAATGAGAATGAGAAACAAAGAAAAGGAAAATGTTCTGGAATTCGAGTGGTTACACAGCCCTGTGACTATTCTACCGTGCATATAACATGTCCATATTAAAAGGGTGATATTTATGATATGTGAATTACATCTCAATTAAAATTTTTTTTCTAAAAAGTAAAGTATAATCTAATGACAGTCGCAAATAGCAAGCCTATGTTTGATTTAAAAGGAATACATTTAGAACAGTGGTTTTTAAAACGGGAGAGATGTCAACCATAGTCACTTCAGGGAAGAGGGGGATTCTGCTGTGCTCACCCTTCTTTTACTCACCCCCATGTTCTGAGGGAGTATAAATACAGATTTGTAAGTTCCTAGAAAATCTGCTATAACTCTCAACCTGAGCACCACTGAAAGTTATATCCTTTAGTCTTTCATTTGTCAAAACATTCAATTTTAGTTTTCTTCACTATAAATTACGAACCCAGCAGTCGATCTTTTGCAACTTTGGCTAGCATGGTAAACCTCGTAAAATATAATTAACTCTTTGAAAAATGAAGCTGTGGGCACACACAAAATAAGGGTAAATACAACAAATCAATAAACCTTTGTGGAGCCCTGGCTGTCTCCCTACCACTCTCCAACTTGCTACTCCACCCTGTTATCTACAGTAATGATCAATGAAAGTACAAAAAGCAAACAGGTAACAAATGCTTTTTTAAAAAAACACTGGACTCAAATGCCAAGAATATTATTACTGGAAAAAAGGCATGAAAAATAAAGGGCATTTTAACAAGACAGGATTTCCACTAAAACCTGAATGAAAGAATGATATTGCTTACTGTGAAGTCCAAGCCAATTGTTTCATACTGCCTGTGAATCTTTTCTGCAAGATCATCAAACAGTCTCACTATTGATGGCTTTTCCAGGGACATTGCTTGGCTAAGCCCTGAAGAAACAATCGCTGGCCAAGTCTGTATAATACAGTCCCAATCATGAAGGTTTGCCAAGCACACACCACTGTGATTTCCAAGGAGACAGTACAAGGCACCCTGCAGAAACAAAAATATATATATGTTTACATGGGAAATAAGAGGCATCATATAGTTGTAGCCAATGCACCTACGTATTGGTTTTAAATGAGTATTGATTACTTAAATGCTTAATATTGGCTAGTAAAATATGTTCACACATTTAACATGTTACTTGTTTTTTTTTTTTGAGACGGAGTCTCACTCTGTCGCCCAGGCTGGAGTGCAGTGGCGCAATCTCGGCTCACTGCAAGCTTCGGCTCCCGGGTTCACGCCATTCTCCTGCCTCAGCTTCTCCGAGTAGCTGGGACTACAGGCGCCCGCCACCACGCCCGGCTAATTTTTTTGTATTTTTAGTAGAGACGGGGTTTTCACCGTGGTCTCGATCTCCTGACCTCGTGATCCGCCCGCCTCGGCCTCCCAAAGTGCTGGGATTACAAGCGTGAGCCACCGCGCCCAGCCAACATGTTACTTTTTAGAAACCTGAACTTGACGTTTAAGTGGCATCCATTAATATTTTCTCTAAGTCATTTAATACAGAGTTTGGGACAGGTGAGGTGGCTCACGCCTGTAATTCTTGCATTTTGGGAGGCGAAAGAAGGCAGACTGGTTGAGCTCAGGAGTTTGAGAGCCTGGGCAACATGGTGAAACCTCTTCTCTACAAAAAATACAAAAATTAGCTGGGCATGGTGGCATACGCCTGTGGTCCCAGCTTCTCAGGAGGCTGAGGTGGGAGGATCACTTAAGCCCAAGAGGTTGAGGCTAGAATGAGCCGTGCTTGTGCCACTGTACTCCAGCTTAGGTGACATACCAGGACCCTGTCTCCAAAAAGAAAAAAAGAAATTGCTCAAAGAATGGCTACCAATAAGGTAATAAAGAAATGGAAGGATGTTTCTAAGAACATATATTCCATTCTGATTTTCTTCAACTATATCATAAAAACCACAAAATGTGTCACTCTTAAAATTTTAGAGTCTAAAGTTTGGTGTTTGAAATAATTTATTAAATAGTAGTTAACACCTGGTTGCTGAGTAATTTACAAAGTACATAAAAACTAAAGTATACTGCGTATTTATTACTCATAAAAGTCCAATTAACCACAAAGATTCTGATGACAGCAGGTATCCTTTGATGACAGCAGGCATCCTTTCTAAAGTGCTTTTTCATAGTTATTACTATCAAAACATTTTGATTTCCAATTCACCTCACCTGATTCCAATCTAGCTTGTTACTGACTTTGTATTCCACTCCTCTCTACAGGTTCTCTATAAGGTCACTCATAACCTCGATTTTGTTGATCTAATAGATATTTTTCTGTTTTGATTGTACTTGACCTCTCTAATTTTGTCCATTTAAACTGCTCTCATTAAGGTCAACAACAGGATAGTCAATGAGTCAAACCTACAACACTCTTGAATTATACACGTGCACCAGGTCAGCAAACATTTTCCATAAACGGCCAGAAAGTAAACAGCAAAGGCATTTGCTCTCTGTCTCAACTACTCTTCGCTGCCACTGTAGAGAAAGCAGCCATACATAATACATAAAGGAATAAACATGGCTGTGTTTCAACAGAAGTTTTAAAAAAGCAAGCTTTTACTTTTACAAAAGCAAGCAACTGAGCCTGGACTATAGTTTATTGACACCTCTGTCTTACAAGCTTCATGGAACATGTTTAGGGCTCGTCTTCATTATCTCCAAAAAACAATGACTCTACTCACCGAGTCTTCCTTCTAGAAAGACCTCTCCCTGCCTTCTGTGATTCTTCCCGATTTCTTGATACCTTTCTGACCTCTCCAGTGTCACTCAGCTCTTCTATTTGGCTTCTAAAGGAGTTTCTCAACATATGCCCCTTGGTCCTCTTCTTAATCTCCTCCTAGGCTTTCTTATCCATGCCCACAGATTTCAATTATCATCAACATACATGGAAATGGTATCTTCAGACTCAGATGTCTAACTGGCCACTTGATGGTGCTCTTAGTTCATTGGAACCACTTCAAATTAAACTAGTCCAAATTAACTATGTTATTATCTATTCTACTCTCTCTCTCTCTCTCTGATGTGCCCAACAACTAGCTGTATGACCCAAAAGCTTAGTAATTTTGACATTTCCTTTTTTTAGTCCCCTCATATTCAATCAACAAGTCCTATCTGTTCTCACTCTTAATTCACTCTCAATCTATTTCGTTCTACCTGACAGTATAAGCAATCATTATATATTACCTATACTCTATTACATCCCCATAGGATGTAGTATTTGCCTTATCCCGTATCATTTCCTTTCTTCTCTACTCCAATTGCATAAGCTTTCATACCATTGCTCAAACTTACCATATTTCTTCCTTCCCGTCTTAAACCCTTCCTTCACACTGGTCACACTACTCTAAACTTCTTGGTCTTTCATCCCTCTCTACCATAGGCCAGCCAGCCAGGCTACTTGGCCACTAGCACTCAAGTTAAACAATTCTTTTCCTCAGGAAGTCTGATCACAAACAGAGGTAAATAACTAAATAATGAGTCTCCTCATATTGGTATGAAACAAAGATCATACCTGTTTAAAGGTGAATCGTGCTGATATCTTCAATTTACTTTGAAATACATAAAAAAAGAACAGATATGCGATAAAGCAAATATAGAAAATCTTAAATACAGAATCTCAGTGGTGAAGATACAGATGTTTACCATAGAATTCTTTCAACTTTTCAGTATGTTTGAAAATGTTTACAGTAAAATAGGAAAAAAACCCTATACCTTGAATTGCTGCTGTGTAACATCTTGTCTATCAGGCCTTAAGAACTCCAAAACCAAGGGAATGATATCTCTGCAACAGAAGTTATATGCTCCCAAGGCAGCAAAAAATGTTTGCTGTGCCTTATTTCTCACCTGGAAGAAGTATTATTAACAAAGGACTTTTATTAAATAGTAAAGTACAAAGCAGTTTAAAACAAATTATCAAAAACAGTAACGATAATTTACATGTTTTTCTCATTAACAAAATATATTTCAAAGCACATACCCTAAAAAAGAAGTAAATGATTATCTTTATTTATATCAAAAGGAAAGCACAATACCATCGACCATATCCGTGGTTTAGGTTACACTGACCGAAGTATGTTTGATAAAGGGGAGACTGAATGGAACCAACATGCATTTGCTCAGTAACATAGCTAAAAGTAATCAGCATACTATTAAACTTTTTATTCTGAATTACTCTGGATATGAAGAGCCAGATTTTCTCTTATGTCCACAAGAGGAAAATTAAAGAATTTCCAGGAGGAACTTAAATAAACCAAAACAGACACATAACAACTTAACCCTTTTAAGGCAAACCTTAAGTACAATTTCACGTATTTTTGACCCAAACAAAATATTCAGTATAAATTTACAACTTATGAACTAGTTAAATAGTAATGGATAATAACTGGTTGTAGTACGCCAGGCATAGTGGCTCATGCCTGTAATCCCAGCACTTTGGGAGGCTGAGGCGGGTGGACCACCTGAGGTCAGGAGTTAGAGACCAGCCTGGCCAACATGGTGAAACCCCGTCTCTACTAAAAATACAAAATTAGCCAGGCATGGTGGTACGTGCCTGTAGTCCCAGCTACTGGGGAGGCTGAGGCAGGAGGATCGCTGGAACTCAGGCAGTGGAGGTTGCAGTGAACCGAGATCGTGCCACTGCACTCCAGCCTGGGTGACAGAGTGAGACTCCATCTCAAACAAACAAAAAAAGAGTTTGAAATATGTACAATGTGCTGCTTTTACTATAACCAGTTTTGTTTTTTTTTTCTGCTCTGTCACCCAGGCTGGAGTGCAGTGGCGCCATCTCGGCTCACTGCAACCTCCGCCTCCCAGGGTTCAAGCAATTCTCCTGCCTTAGCCTCCCGTGTAGCTGGGACTATAGGCACATGCCACCACGCCTGGCTAATTTTTGTATTTTTAGTAGGGAGGGGGTTTCACCATGTTGCCAGGCTGGTCTTGAACTGATCTCAAGTGATCCACCTGCCTTGGCTTCCCACCCACAGTGTTGGGATTACAGGCATAAGCCACCACACCTGACCTCAAACTTATTTTAAACATTACTTTAGAGGGAATCTGAGCTAGAGATTAGTTACAGGTTGAGTATCCTTTATCTAAAATGCTCAGGTGGCCGGGCATGGTGGCTCACACCTGTAATCTCAACACCATGGGAGGTCCAGGCAGGCAGATTGCTTGAGCCCAGGAGTTTGAGGCCAGCCTGGGCAATACAATGAGACCTTGTATCTAATAAAAATGAAAAAAATTAGTCCAGCATGGTGGCGCATGCCTGTAATCCCAGCTATTTGGGAGGCTGAGCTCAAGCCCAAGGCTACAAGGCTTGAGTTCAAGACTTGAGTTCATGGTGGTGTACGCCTGTAATCCCAGCTATTCAGAAAGCTGAGGTGAGACAATCGCTTGAGCTCAAGGCTACATTGGGCTGTGATCACACCACTGCACTGCAGCCTGGGTAACAGAGAGAGACCTTGTCTCAAAAAATAAAAATAAAGTAAAACAAAATGCTCAGGACCAGAAATGTTTTGGATTTGAGATTTTTTTTCACATTTTGAAACATGTGGATTATAAACTTCCTGGGTGATCATCCCAAATCCAAAAATCTGAAATCTGTAATGCTCCAATAAACATTTCCTTTGAGCATCATGTTGGTGCTCAAAAAGTTTTGGATTCTGGAGCATTTTGGGTTTCCATTGCTTAACCTGTAGCTAATTTACATTATTTTACAAAGACAGAATAATTAGTTGCACATGAATCACTTTTTCCAGTTCTCTGTGCTTGGAGATAATCTCTTGTTCCTACAAGAGGTAGGACAGACCTCACAATTCATGTGGTAGCAGCTTCCTAAAACCCAAGCATAATGTCTAGGAGGAAGTATGTGGCCTTCGTAGACTGGACTTCAAAATGTGATTGAAGTGCCAGCAATATCACACTAGCACTGTCTTCCAAATTTAAATAAATAAGAAGCAATTACAAACAGCAACATTAAGCATTACAAAAAAATGACTAGCAAACTTAGCTTGAATATATTTGCAATTTGAAAGCTGTTTTCCATGCTAACATGAGTTAAGAGAGCCTAGCTTTTGGTTCTGGTTTTATTACTTCCTGGAGGTAATTACTGGAAATTACAATTTCCAATAATTGAGAGAGTAATTCCAATTATGGGTGAAATTATTTAAACTCTCTTCTTAAAAGGGGGATATTAAGATTGCATGTAATAAAATGGGAGGGCAGGAGACTGCAGTGTTTGGATAAGCCTTACCTGACTATATGAACTTGTAGATAAGCGAAGAAGATCTCTGATCATATCTTGATGTATCTTTTTGTATTCACAACCCTCAACAGTTAGTGTCCGTAGCTAAGAAAACAATCGCAAAGTATTTACTAAAATTTAATTATGAAAACAAAACTAAATACTCATCTGGAAAACTGGCATTTTAAAAAGTCACTATAACTGAAAAACATATTTACCTCATGCTGTAACATTACTCTGTCAATCAACAGTGCTCTGATATGTTGTTTTTTCCCATGGAGCTGGAAAACAAAGTAGCAACAAATACTTCAACATTTTCCCTAAATGACTTCAACAATGGATGCCTCTAAATACTTAATAAGTGGTCAAAAAGGTCCCTGGTTGGCTGGTGAGTGGTGGTGGTATTTCCTTTATTCTAAAGACATCAGGCTTATATAAAAATATGCTGTCTTAATTAATTTTTATGGCTAATAGTAGAAATATCCCCCTTTTACAAAGCCCGTCCAACACCCTGTTTTTCTCTGATAGTTTACTATTAGACCCATGCATGGGAGAGCAGCAGAGTTGTGTTCTTATTCAGTTAAATACTGAAAGGACGAAAACAGCCTACTAAGACAATTGCTCAACTCTCTTAAATCTATATATAGCCGTAGCCTTTCAGGGTAATCATATATGTTTACTACAAAATTTAATAAGAATATCTTTTAGATTTCTGAAAGTTATCATTTAAGCTTTTATCCATATAATCTTCCACCTGGTCACCAAAGGCAGATAGTTGAGGCTCAAAGACTCTTCTTCTTTCACACCACAGCTCCTTAGTCGTTAAGCCCCCCAATTCTACCATTTTCAAAACATGTTATTTCCATTTCAACACCAGTGACTTGACTCACGCTGTGTTTTTCACCTGGGGTGTAATAGTTTAACTTCCTTTCTTGCTTACAGTATCAATCTCTTTGTACTTACTGTTCACAGGGGTGGCAGAGCTTTTTAATGTTTAGTGAATTGAGGGTTGACTTTTCCAATCAATATTCAAATCAGATCTACTTAAGAACAGTTAATGAGTCTCCTACTGCTGAATATAAAACTGCAGCACTTTCTCAAAACAAAGTATAAGCAACCTAGTTTACCCCCTACAGACCCTGGCCCCTAAAAGCATGCCATGTTTTTATATCTCCTTGCCCTTTTACATGCCATTCCTTCTGTCTAAAGTATCTAGCAACTGTTGTCTAAACAATGAACTCATACAACCTTTTTAGACTCAATTTCAGTAAAAGTTTCTGGCATAAGAATACTGCCATGAACATCTCTTGGCTTACACTGATACTCTTTCTTCCAGGGTCCCAAAGAAGCTTACAATGACTTCTACTGCAGCAGGAATATAATACAAGGTAACATTTTGTCAGATCTACATAAAGTGTAATGCTTTAAATTCATGCCTATAGATAATTCCTCCTATTTTTAAATTCCTTCAAGTTCTTACAAGGTAGCCTCAATGCTATTGTCCAAATTCCCAATGAGAGTTTAGAGACTGTCATGGAAACAGGCAGAAGATTCTGTATACGAAAAATACATTTTTTGCTAGGATCCATTTGATTTCTACCATGATATTTTTAACTTTTACAGATTTTTAAATCTACTATTTTTCCTTTTAGGAAAACTTTTTCTATATGCTGAATAATACCCAAATTAGAAAGTTATTATACGTCCTTAAAAAAAATTAGTGCAGATTTTTAGGTGAAAATACTGACCCGATTTTCCATTGATTTCTTTACTAAGTTGAAGCTTTTCCATCGGGAGTCAAATTCATGCTTGTGAGATCCTTGGAATTGTAAAAGGTCTCCAATAATCTGTGTCAAAGAATTTCAAACTGTGTTTGCAAGTCATCAATCCAAGCTTGATTATATTAATCATTATGCAACTATTAAATGACAACTGTACCTTTATAATAAGAAACAATGACTTGGTATCATCTTCTGAATTATCAAGTATATGGTCTATAATGGGAGAAGGAAAAGGATTTTGGTTAAAATATTTTGAACTACTATAAGAATCTTCAGGCATTAGTCAAGAATCCATTAAGAAAAAAAATCACTGCCCAATATTCTCACCATTTAGAAAAAAAAAGTTAAGTAAACACATGCATGTTATAGATTAAAATTCCAAAATACTTATTCCAAAGTACGAATAAGTTAAATGTACAGATATACTTACTAAGAAGTTTCCTTATAACTGTAGCAATTGCTTCTCGGTGGTTCTCTCGAGACAGATCTATTTTGAAAAAATAAAAGAAGGTATTTTAGACACTGCATGCTCCTCAGACTTTTAAAGTTTGTATCAACAGGTTAGGTCAAGAAGGGATAAAGTATTGGAGAAAAAAATAGGTCTGCCTTTACCATAGTTGGATTAGTGGCTAGGCATGTTACAGCAACTTCTAAAACCTCTAAACTTCAATGACCTGCTTATGAGATGTCTATCATGCTTCAAGATAAAGACAAATAATAATAATAATAAAAAATAAAATGACCTGCTTATAAAACTTTATGGGGCAAGAAGGTGGGAGGGGCGAGGGAAAGAAAAACCACTTTTGCCAATATTTCAAAGGCTCTAGTCACTAATTAGAGATTAAAATACATGGAATTTTCTAATTAGTTGTGGGTGACCTAAATCAAGCAATTACACCCTAGCAATTAATGTATGTAACTAACTTCGGTGTTAATCCAGCAGTGAGAAATGGTGCTAAATTTAATGTTAGATTCAGAACATTAACGATAAAATATTTTACGAAAATGTTATTATAAAACTTAATTTACTATGATAGGAAGGTATGAAGTTTATTCAAATATAGGGTTACAATATTCCTATTTACACCAAGTATATAAGTGCTAGAATAATTTTAAACATAAATGAGCATTATGATATATAAAAGCCTACCTCTGTACATAGCATTCAAATACAGATTGACCCAATTTCTTACTGGCTACTCTTTATATTTTTCCAGTTTCTCCAGAAAAGGCAAAAATGACTGCTGTATAATTAATATTCTTTTCATATATCAGAAAAGAGATTAGGAACATCATAATACAAAACTACTTCATTTTAGGCCAGGCGGAGTGGCTCACGGTTGTAATCCCCCAGCACTCTGGGAAGCAGAGGTGGGTAGATCACTTGATGTCAGGAGCTGGAGACCAGCCTGGCCACCACGGTGAAACTCTGTCTCTACCAAAAATATAAAACTTAGCCAGGCGTGGTGGCGCACACCTGTAATCCTAGCTATTTGGGAGGCTGAAGCAGGAGAATCGTTTGAATCTGGGAGGCAGGGAGGCAGGGGTTACAGTGAGCAGAGATCCCATCACCACACTCCAGCCTGGGCAACAGAGTGAGACTCCGTCTCAAAACAAAACAGAACAAAAACACTACTTCATACTTCATTTTAGTCCTTGTGGGGTTACTGACAAAAATAATCCACACAGATTTACTCAGATTAGGATTCACATACCATGTTCAAGTCCAGTATATAACTTTGTCTCTTCCAAGGACACCATACTTGGTACTCTGTATAAAAACAAGAGTGCTTGCATTTATTAATAATACCAATATGAAGTATAAAAGGGAAAAGTTTCATTGCTGGACTGTTTAAACCAAAACAAAGATAATGTTCTTTTAACAGACACAGATTTCCCATCTTCAATGGGAAAAATCAATCTATCTTTCTCAAGATCAATGCTGTTTCAGTAAGAATCATGTTATTTATCTTAAAGAAAAACTTTAGTGACTTCAGGAGGCCTCCTAAAGGAACATAATATTGATATCCAATATTCAAATGTAAAAGATTAAATATGATAAACATTTACATAAAGAAAAGTCAGCTTAATAATGGTACAATAGTAAAAACTCACAAATTTTACTAAAGCATATAGAGCTGACAAGCTTATTTAATCATTACCCTTCCTCTTAAGATCAGTCAAACACATCTCTCCTAACATGTGCAGTCATAAGACACTCTTTCCGAAGAAATTCAGGTGTAAAAATCACTGTTTCCTAATTAAAGATCTGCCATAAGGAATTATGATACCACGACCAGAGGCTACCCTGAGCCTTTAAGGGGTAGCCCTGCTCCACAAGGCTACCACAACCAGACCCAGCCAGTTAAATTCATTAAACAGTTAAAAGTCACTTTTTACATAGGCAAGAACAGATTTTATAGGAAAATGAGAATTGATATATCTGAAATCTACATTTTCTTTAGTGAAAAATATACCTCAATTTTCAGTACTTTATTTCCAAATATAAGATTCAATTCAAAGCTTTTATTAAACAAAGAGATACATTCTAAAAGGAAAAACAGGCACAAATGAGGCAAACATATACAGAGTTGATAAACAGCAATCTTATTATTATTACTAATCACCAATGAACTGCACAACACTTGCCATGAAGAAAATACTATTTTTAAATCAACACATCCCCAGCTATATTGTATACCCTCAAAAAGTAGCTGAATTAAATGGGTTATCTCTACCTTAATATTTGACAGTTATGAATTCAGGTATTTAAGTAATAGGTAAAAACATATTTCTAAAATGTCAGTTATTTAACTATGTTTCTCACCATAACCCAGTAAAGAGGATAGCAACAATACCTTCTCCAGTTTCAAAACCAAGCCCATAGAGTATAAACAAAGAATGGCTTCTTTTCCACGAACTTACTTCAAAGCTCATTAATATTTTATATTAATAGTATCAAACGTTAATTTGCTTTTTCAGACTTTCAAGATCAAATTCCTCTTAAAATTTTGTTTTCCTTCTATAAAGCTTCAACCACTGGCAAACTTGAGCATCTTTTATATTTTTGCATGATCAAAAATATGTATGTATCCAAAATCTGTTAGTAAAAAATAAAATCGGATTCCTTTACATGAACGTCATGTCTTTACTGAAATTAGAGTTCACCAAAGAGAAAAGGCCTGTACTCAAGAGTAACAAGAATAAAGCACAAGAGAGTTCCCACCCTCCCCTCGCCCATTGTTAGAGCAAGGGGAAGTGCTTGTTATGAGCCATCCCATTAGAGTATGTGTCTCCCCACTGCTGCCATAAACACTTAGTTTTCTTTTTTTTTCTTTTTCTTTTTTTTTTTTTTTAGACGGAGTCTCGCTCTGTGGCCCCGGGTGGGGTTCCAGGGGGGAATCTCGGCTCACTGCAAGCTCCGCCTCCCGGGTTCACGCCATTCTCCCGCCTCAGCCTCCCCAGTAGCTGGGACTACAGCTGCCCGCCACCACGTCAGGCTGATTTTTTTTTTTTGTATTGTTATTAGAGACGGGGTTTCACAGTTTTAGCCAGGATGGTCTCGATCTCCTGACCTCGTGATCCGCCCGCCTGGGCCTCCCAAAGTGCTGGGATTACAGACGTGAGCCACCGCGCCCGGCAAACACTTAGTTTTCTGAAGTAGAAATATACAGTCTGCAGCTCATGCTGTCTGTATCTAATGCCATATAATATTAAATCAAGCATGAATTTTAATTACTGTCACTTTAGTTACTGTCATATTATACAAATAAGAAAAAAAGCATTCTTTATAACCAATTATTCTCCATAGTTTTTACTATATCAAAAAAGCCTGTCATTTGGGAATTTAAAGTTTTTCAAACAAGTTTCATCTAAGAGTCCTGACACCAAATTTCTTAAAATCCATGTGACACTTTGAATTGTTTTCTTATCAGGGAATTTGAAAAATTATCACCTATGCTGACTACTTTAAAAAACCCTGTATACGATTGTAAAATATTAAGTAATATATTTAAATAAAAGCCTTATCTTCGTCCTCTACTTTTAAAACTTGGATTAAAATACAGCTTCCATATCTCCTACATAGAGTTGACCCTTGAACAACACAGGTGTGGGTCTACTTACACGCAGATTTTTTTTTCAACTAAATGTATTAGCCAGATGAGAAATCTACACATATGGAGGGCTGACTTTTCGTGTATGCAAGCTCTACAGGGCCTACTGGGGCACTTGAGTATGAATGTATTTTGGTATGCTGTGGGTCCAATCCCCTAACTACACCAAAAAGACTATATATATATAGGACATATCTGGATAGTATACATTACAGCTTTTATTTATTCTTATCCACCATAATTTGATCTCTTCTTGCCTACCACAAATTAACTGGATTAACATGATTTACAATAAATGCTTCCCAGCAAGTGTAGCTATTTATTTATTTATTTTTCAAGACAGGGTCTCCCTCTGCCACCCAGGCTGCAGAGCAATGGTACGATCATGGCTCACTGCAGCCCCAACCTTCCCGGCTCAAGTGGACTCACATACACCTCAGGCTCTTCAGTAGCGGGTACTACAGGTACACACCACCACGCCAGCTAATTTGTTTATTTTTTGGTAGAGACAGGGTCTCGCTATGGTGTCCAAGCTGGTCTCAAACGCCTGGCCCCAAGTAATCCACCTCCACCTCCCAAAGCACTGGGATTACAGGCATGAGCCATAGCGCCCTACCTCTTCTGACCTTTAGAAGATTTTTTACTAAAAGAAATCTCTATCCATTACCCAAGTAAAATATTATGACTGTATCTCTTTGTGACATTATAGATCTAGTTGTGCCCAGGATGTAATCTCTGATATATAAAACTGTTCTGGTAGCTTTTAGCTATGCACATAATCTTAGGTGAATAGGCTTAAGGCACTGTCTTACAGATCTATATTCTGACTAAAAGCTATAGTAACAATATGTAAGTTAAATCAAATTCCATCACTACCTCCCCCTTCCTCATGTGAAATCCATCCTACTCATTCACTAGTTCATTTTACAAACCATAGTATCATTTAACCTAAGGAACAATACAATTCAAAAAAATAATTCCAGCACAACATACTGTAAATAACACCCTCTATGTAATAATAATAAAGTTAAATCTGCTTCATAGCTTCTAGATAGTACCAGGCCACCTAACTTATAGTAAAATGTATTAAAATATTTGTACCACTAAAAAAAGACCTATGAATTTTCAACAACTATAGTATTCGTACCACTAGATGGGAATCTTCTTTAGATACGATTAGAGCAAGACTATGAAAAGAATCACTGGTAGGAAAGAAGGGATGGTGAAAAAGAAATAACTAATAACACAAAAACAAAATATATAATACAAATCACATATGTAAATGAAGGCTGGGTGAATGTCATGAAACAGCTGTAAACAATAATATAAAATTCTTCCTGTGTATAAGTGAAAGAACATCCTATCTTCCCAATAACCCTTCCCCTTCCAAATAAAAATAAACATAAAGGATGTAAAACCAAGCCACTAATAGATTTTTTTTCCTTCAAAGTACAAATGTTTCACAACAGACAATTAGGCCTATTTTTGTGTTCTATTATCCAATTCAATCCTAGGTAGCAATAATAACTATAAACACAAACGAAAACCTGGCTCTTATCCTGCCAAGTGAACAAAGAGTTGCTAAGTAAAGAGAAATCTTATATGCTGCTAGATTTTAAATTAACTCTGAAAACAGGAACTACTTCCAAGTCTGACACACAAGCTTTTAAAAATAAATGAAAACAGTCAGAAGGTGAAATAAGGAGAAAACAGGGTTACTCACCGTGGAGTAGTAACTGTTTCCTTTTCTGTGTGCAGCTCCCCCAGCAGAGCTGGGTAGTTTCCTGGAGGTGCCAAGAGACGTTAGCTAGCCCTGCCCCTCATTGCATAAGCAACACATCCTTTCACATATCAATGAAATGGTCTCACTATTAGACCTTAAGTATGAATTTCTCTCAGTGAAAAGTTAGTAAAAGTTGAGATCCTAAGGATGATTTAACTAAAAATGACGTAATAAATCTATCAGAGGAAAGGGGGCACAAAGTAAAGAAATATTTTGAATGAAAAATGACTCCTCTACCTTGAGTAACCCTGTTTTTTAGATGTTAGTTTTTTGCATCCTGTGATAGCTGGTTAGACCTAAAAGATTATTTAGAGAATGGACTGCAAAAGGAAAAATTAATGATGATTTCAGGATTAAAGGCAAGGGTCCAGAATTCCTGTGACTCTGGAAAGACATAATCCAACTTCCACATCTATAAAGGTAGAATTATGAGTATAAACTATACCACAAATATTTCTCTTAAAACATTATCTAAAGGTTCCAAGAGCAAAATAGGTCCTATTTTAAGATTAATTCAACAACCTGTGATATCTGACAAAACTGTTAAAAATTCAAATTGTTTTCAATGGTACGAAATAAGAAAAAATTTACCCTTAATTACCCACAATTACTTTATTATATCCATCCTTTGAAATTGTAAAGTTTATAGTTAAGTATAAGATATTTAGTAGCCGGGCGCAGCGGCTCACGCCTGTGATCCCAGCACTTTGGGAGGCAGAGGCAGGTAGATCATGAGGTCAGGAGTTCAAGACCAGCCTGGCCAAGATGGTGAAACCCCGTCTCTACTAAAAATACAAAAATTAGCCGGGCATGGGGGCACACGCCTGTAATCCCAGCTACTCGGGAGGCTGAGACTGGAGAATCACTTGAACCTGGGAGGCGGAGGTTGCAGTGAGCTGAGATTGCGCCACTGCACTCCAGCCTGGGCAACAAGAGTGAAACTCTGTTTCAAAAAAAAAAAAAAAAGATATTTAGTAAGCCTATACTGCTAAAGGCCCAAAGGTACATGGCATCCCCAAAGTGGATACCATTAGGTAGATCATTTACTTTTATGCTTAGGACTTGGCTTTTTATTTTTTGTCAATCTCTAATATAAGAATATAGCACAGAAGATAGGTTTTCCCATTTAGTAGCCACTTCCCTGAACAATGAGATTTTAAGACCATCCCACATACTCTATTAGGACTAAGTTGGATATTCTCACAGGAAAACTAAAAAGTAACCTAAGCTTTGGCTGGGCGTGGTAGTTCATGCCTACCAGTAATCCCAGCACTTTTGGATGTGGAGACAGGCAGATTGCCTGAGCTCAGGAAATTGACACCAGCCTAGGCAACATAGCGAAATCCCATCTCCACAAAAAATACAAAAATTAGCTGGGTGTGGTGACCCACGCCTACAGTCCCAGCTATTCGGGAGCTGAAGTGGGAGTATCACTTGAACCCAGGAGATGGAGGGTGCAGTGAATCAAGATTGCATCACTGCATTCCAACCTGGGCAACAGAGCAAGACCCTATCTCAAAAAAAAAAAAAAAAACAGGCTGGTGTGGTGGTTCACACCTGTAATCCTAGCACTTTGGGAGGCCCAGGTGGGAGGATCACTTGAGCTCAGGGACCAGCCTGGGCAACATAGTGAGACCTTGTCTTTATTTATTTATTTTTTTAAAGAAGAAGAAGAAAAAAAGAAGTAAACTAAGCTTCTAGGGATTTTTTGTTTGTTTTGTTTTTTTATCACTATACTCTTTCTTCCAGAAGACAAAGACTACTAATACACACACATGGCAATCTTAATACTGAGTAATCCAACAAAAAAAATTATAGCAGCTAGAATTTTACCTAAGATTCATATAAGTTTAAATGTTTAAAAAAAAGAATCATATGAGGCTGAATGTGGTGGCTCATGCCTATAATCCCAGCACTTTTGGAGGTCGAGGCAGGTGGATCACTTGAGATCAGGAGTTCGAGACCAGCCTGGCCACCATGGTGAAACCCTATCTCTACTAAAAATACAAAAAAAAATTAGCCAGGCATGGTGGCACACGCCTGCAATACTAGCTACTTCAGAATGTGAGGCAGGATAATCGCTTGAACCTGGAAGGCAGAGGTTGCAGTGAGCCAAGATAGCGCCATTATACTCTAGCCTGGGTGACAAAAGCAAAACTCCACCTCAAAAGAAATTAAAATACAAAAATTAGCTGGGTGTGGTGGCGGATGCCAGTAATCCCAGCTACTCAGGAGGCTGAGGAAGGACAATTGCTTGAACCCAGGAGGTGGAGGTCGCAGTGAGCTGGGATCCCACCACTACAGCCTGGGCAAAAGAGCGACACTCTGTCTCAAAAAAAAAAAAAAAAAATCTTATGAATTGCTATGTGCTTCTAAAAACTGGTCTGGTATTTCAGAAAATGCATAATGTCTCCTGTCTCCTAATACCACAGCCAAACTGTTATTAACAATAGATACTTTCCTCAGACATCTTAGACATCACACTAAAATATTCATTACAGTTATGTGTTTCATTTTCTCCCTGACCTAGTATATTTTCCCATTTCCTATGGAGCAACTAATGTGCTAAGTTAATTCTCTTTCTCTACTAGTTTCAAATTGATCTGCTGATAATCACCATAAATTATGCTACAGATATTCATTCTTCACACCAGGCAGTACGAATTCGTATCACAGAACAATGGGACCATTTATTGGAATTACTGTATTAGTTTTTTCAAATCAATTTAGATTTAGAAGATTTGAACAATTACTAACCTATATTAAAGTAAGCATTTTAGAAATTTTAAAGGCTATTTTATTTTATGGTACTTTATGAGATTAACCATCTGTTAAAAAAAAGTAAAAATGTTACACATAGGAAATAAATGTAAAAAGCTATACTTTGCCAAAATAAAGTTTCAGCTGAAGGTAATGCTAGTTATAAATTAAATACAATTCTATTAATAACTTGTAAAAGTCAAAGGAAGACTGAAAACTCCCTCTTTTGGCAATTCAAAGGCAAAGACCTGTTCATTTATTCTTAATTCTACTTTAGACAATCATTATCCCCCATAGATATATGTAACTAAAAAGAACCCTAAAAATACGTATTATTCAATTATTTTTAAAAACTGAAGTTTTGTTTTATTTCATTATATTAAGTATATATCAGGAAGCATTTTATATTTTAATCTATATATGTTTAAATATGTAAACATACATATATTTAATATAGATTTTTATTACTTCATTATATTAATACATTAAATTTTCCTTTTTTTTTTTTTGTTTTTTTTTGAGATGGAGTCTCGCTCTGTCACCCAGGCTGGAGTGCAGTGGTGCAATCTTGGCTCACTGCAAGCTCCGCCTCCCGGGTTCACGCCATTCTCCTGCCTCAGCCTCTCCGAGTAGCTGGGACTACAGGCGCCCGCCACCACGCCCAGCTAATTTTTTGTATTTTTTTTTTTTTTTTAGTAGAGACGGGGTTTCACCGTGGTCTCGATCTCCTGACCTCGTGATCCGCCCGCCTCGGCCTCCCAAAGTGCTGGGATTACAAGCGTGAGCCACAGCGCCCGGCCCTAAATTTTCACTCTAAATGTGCAAGTGCTAAAACACAAAACCTTTCAGGCTAAATTTATCTTTTCCTTTTTAACTTTTCTGGGAAAAGCCGATAAAAGGATACCCAGGATCAATTTTATAGCTTATAATATATAGTAATATAAACTAATAGTCTGTATCATATGGTATTCATAAGATTATCATAATATATTCTTTTCCTTATTAAAATGCACTTCATTATAAAAAAATCTAATTGGCTTTATAATAATCAAATATATGAAGCTTTTGTCATGATGCACATTTATTTCAAAGGATAAAGCCTTTTGCTTTAATTCACTATTACAGTGTACATGGCATCGAGATACAGGCTGATATGTACTGCAAGGAAAATCCCTTGGCCTCTTTAGCTGACCCTTCAGCAGTGCATCCTAATGATTACTCAGTACCAAAAATTTACTAACATTAAAAATACATGCTTTTGCTCTTAGATAAATTATTGGATTAAATGACCACAATTCTAATTGTTGACACCTTCAAGCAGAACTCAATTTGCTGATGTGCAAAGTTTGTTTAGTATGAAATAGCTTTTTGCCTGCCATAAAAGGGTCAAGTTCTTACTGTATTACACACTGTTAAGATCATAGGTGAAAATCAAAACAATTTTTGAAGCCTCTTATTTTTAAATATTGTCCAAAATCAATCTTTTTTAACAAAAATGAATACTGGTACAACTGCTCTTATATCAAACAATAAAACTAATGAAAAACAATTCGGCAAATTCCTAGACACACTTATAACAGATTTCCTTACCTGAAATGACCCTAACTTCTCCTTCTTAAACTTAATAATCTAAAAAGTTCAACGCCTAAGAACAGTTTTTGGAGTGAACAAAATGGGAAATACATGTCTCCAAACAATGACTACACAAAGTATGGGAAAGATATGTAGCCACATTTTGAAACCACTTCTTGAGGCTTTTTAACACTTTTGTTGCAAAATCGGTAAATCATTTTCCCCTTGGTGTTTTTTGAGAGGGAAGGGAGGGCACTTACTCATTTGAATGTGATTTACACGTAATTTCATTAACTTGCTTAGTAACAAGATATTGATGTTGAAAAAAAGATCTTAGTATATTTAAATTAGTATCTATCTACTTAATAATTAAACTAAAATTAATATATACTGCTGATTTTATTCTTTTTCTTTTTAAAAATTTTTTTGAGACAGGGTCTCACTCTACTGCCCAGGCTAGAGTGCAGCAGCATGATCTCGGCTCACTGCAACCTCTGCCTCCCAGGCTCACGCAATCCTCCCACCTCAGCTGGGACCACAGGTATGCGCCACCACGTCCAGCTCATTTTTGTATTTTTTTGTAGAGACGGGTTTGCCATGTCATCCAGCCTGATCTCGAGCTCCTGCACTCAAAAGATCCACCTGCCTCATAAGCCACCACACTGGGCCTCTGCTGATTTTATTCTAACTTAATTTTTTTTCACCTTAAATGGCGGAATTAACAATGGATTCAATTTAGCTATTCATTCGAAGTAATAACATTCTGAAAAGCACTTAAAAAATCATAAAACCAATTCAAAATCATGAGTAAGATTGAAGAAATCTTTTTTTTTAAAGTTTTTTGCTACAAAATCCTAAATCAACATTTGCTACAGACAAAAGAAAGCAGTATTTTTCCTTTTTAAAAGAACAGTATTTATCTTAATTAACTCAGTAAACTAACAGATTAACTTAATATCTCCACATTTGATATTTTAAAATTAATACCTAACGTTATTCTATCCTGGTACCATGTGAAAATCTGAATAAAGCCTTCAGGTTTATAAACCTAAATTGTACCTCTGGTATTTTTGACCTTAACAGTGACAAATAAAAAGGTTAAAGTGATACAGAAATAACAGCAATAATAACAACAAACCAGTAACTCATTAAGTGACTAAGACTTAAAATATATGTAAAGTGGAAAATAGTTATTTTTACTTACAAGTTAGTAACTGGCTCTCCTTTCAACGGAGGTAGGAGGTTTCCAGAGCCAATTAAACAGTTGTGCACTATAGTCAGACTCTGTAGAATATCATCTCTAGAAAAAAAAAAAAAAGGCATTTTCATATTTCCAAATCCCTATTTAATAAGCCTGCTAGAGCCTAGCACAGAAGTTTTCTCATGTGGGGATATAAGTGATTAAGGTAAAGAAATAGCAAATGTCTTCAGTTTACCAACTTAACAGTGAAGAACAATTAAATATATATTTATTGCTAACACTATGCCTGCTTACATTTAAACAGGCTCTAAATAATCACAAGTAACAATAATTAACTGCCCTTTGTGAAACAACTGTTAATTTAAGCATCGCTTTACCAAAGACCACTGCCACTAACAAAAAGAGGAAATATTGCTACAGAAGATCTTCCAGCTTACTCCATCTTTTAAAAATGGGACTAGTTAAACATTTACTTCCAAAAAGCAGTTCAGAGTACGACAGAATTGATGTTAGTCAGTCACACTTCTTTCTCCAAGCCCATTCCTAAATCTGCTTATGAAAAATTTCTGGTGTTTGACACATCAATTTTCTTGCTTTTATTTTAGAAACTTTCAAACTATGAAAGTCTAATGTTTCAAATACTTACTTCTTGTTAAATACCTGTGGGAGACGGAAAAAAAAATCTCATAGAAATAATTCTTAAAATAACATTTTGAGAACCCAATAAAATCTTAGCTGAGTCTAGGAAAACAGGCATTTATTTCAAAGGAGGCATATCTACACACACTTTCCAAAAGACAAGTGAAACTGCTAAGTAGAAGGTAATAAAAAAAAATAGAAAAAGAAACCTACAATTTTTGGGTTTAAAATGTTTAAGTGTTGTCAAATTTTCTGTTATACAACATTATATTAAATGATTTTCTAAGTACATGTATAGCAGATTTTCAAAACACAATTGAAAATGAATACATGAGATATGCCACAGATAAAGCCACAAAAGACTTCTTTAGTCTGCAACTGAATAACTCTAATTATAAAATAAAACCAACCTAGACATTTCAAGTTTTCCATCCCCACAATGCTGGAGTTTGATGAGCTCAGGCTGAAGAAAGGAGTCCAAAAGATAAAAGGCAAAAGACACTTCTTCTGAAGAAGGAACATGCCACTGGATTCCCAGATTCCACAAGTCCCCGGGTTTGCCCCAGTCCTAGAAAAGAACAGCATCTACTCAGCAAGTTGAGAAATTAAAAACAACAACAAACCTACATATATATACACAATTTTTTAAATTTAAAAGAAAATGTAAACATAATCCAAACCTAAGGTAGCAAATGATATACAAAAAAGTAGCATGAAAACAACATCTTATTGCCTCTTTGTTATCACTCCTGAAAAAAGTCTCCCAGAAGAGTACTCATTATAATATGAGTTTGCTCTAAGAGTGATACTGTAAGAGTGATGATGAGTTTATGTGAGGCTTACTTTAGCAATAAAATTATATTGAACTATAGACATTAGATAAGGAATGTATACCAAGTTGTTTCACATATCAATAGGAAAGAAAACTAGTTTCAGTTCCATGCAAAGTGAGACAGCACAAGTTTCACATATTCCAATAATAGTTTTAATAATTTATCTTAAAAATAAAAAAACTAACATCTTTATTTGCAAGAAAAAATAACATTTTGAATCCCTTAAAACAAAAAATCAACATATTCTTGAATCCTAAAGTATTGAAAATGCTTGCCTTGATAGGAAAGTATTCAGAAGGAGGCTTGTCAAAGCCACCTGGCACACTGCAGTATTCTGTAGGGTAGATAAGTGTGGTAGAACGGAGAAGATGATGCAAAAGGTTACAAGACAGAGTGTAACCCTGCTTACAGGTTAAATGTAGAGTTCTTTGGAGAATCTTTACAAGCTGCTCCCTATAAAGAAGCAACTTCCTTCCATCCACTCGAGTAATCTAAAAAGAGGAAAAAATAGTTGAAGATATTTGGGTTAAAAGAACAAGAACCAATCATTAATGCAAAGTTCAATGTTTGGCCACTAACACAGTCTAAAATAGTGTTTCTCTATATGACTTTAATTAATTTTAGGATTGTCACTTTAACTGCATTCTAATAATTAATTCTTTTTAAAATCAAACACATTTTCTGAGCTTAAGCTTTCATGCACCATAGTAACATCCCTTTCAAAGGTCTATTCTATTCAAGCAATTCTCCTACCTCAGCCTCTCAAGTAGCTGGAATTACAGGCACACACCACCATGCCCAGCTAATTTTTGTGTTTTTAGTAGAGACAAGGTTTCACCATGTTGGCCAGGGTGGTCTCAATCTCCTGACCTAGTGATCCGACCGCCTCGGCCTCCCAAAGTGCTGCGATTACAGGCGTGAGCCACGACACCTGGCCCTAATTAAACTTCTGAAAAAACTGATAAACAAAACTGAAGTTTGGGCCAGACGCGGTGGCTCACACCTGTAATCCCAGCACTTTGAGAGGCCGAGGCAGGCAGATCACGAGGTCAGGACATTGAGACCATTCTGGCTAACAAAGTGAAACCTTGTCTCTACTGAAAATACAAAAAATTAGCCGGGCGCGGTGGTGGATGCCTGTAGTCCCAGCTACTTGGGAGGCTGAGGCAGGAGAATGGCGTGAAGCCGGGAGGCAGAGTTTGCAGTGAGCCGAGATCGCGCCACTGCACTCAAGTGTGGGCAATAGAGTGAGACAAAAAGAAGAAAAAAGAAAAGAAAATGAAAGGAAAAGAAAAGAAAACTGAAGTTTGATTGATGGCCAAATTTAAAGTGTAGACCAAAAAAATTCCCAAATCTGATCAACTTTTTCAATTAATGAGTTACCCATATTAGAATTAACTGGTAAAACTAAGTAGATGGCTGAAAATGCAGTGATCAACTATACCACTCCTTTGACAACAAGAGTATGACACATTCTGATTTTCTGAAGCCTCATCAAATTTCCAAAACTCTGACTTTTCATATGTTTTAAAGTCATGTTGTCAGAAAGAGCTAAATCCTAAAAGCAAGTCAATGTTTTCACAGTCATGTTTCTTATTCCAAAGATTTACAATACCTCAGACAAAAGTTGAAGATTCCATAGTAATTCCTTGTCTAGCTCTTCATCATTTAATACATCATCATCTAAAAACAGCAAAATACTATTAGGGGGGAAAAAACTATGCATTCAACTAAATACAGCATTTTAAAATATTTCTATTTAATATTTCCAAAAGCTGAGGAAAACCTCTTTTAGGAAGACTTTTTATTTCTTCTTCATGAAGCTAAGCTTGCTCCAAAGGGAGGTAGAAACAGAATTTTCAAGAAAATAAACACACCAACCAAGACTTCTGCCCCTCTATATCTCACAAAATAACTGATATTTTTGAAGGTAACCTCTGAATGGTTGTTGTATAAGAATATTAATAAAGTAACATTTTTAAGCTACTGCCAACCTGAATGATATCTTTTTTGGAGACAATTTCTCCCCAAATTGCCAATCAAAATATTGTGAAGCTAAAAGAAGCTGTTGTCATTAACAGAGTTTTAGAAACCAAGAAAAAAACTTATCCAAAATTGTAAAGAGAGAATAATGACCTTATGACTTACTCATTGTAAGCTGAGTTATAACACTGCAGCAGTGGGGAACAAAGAGCTTCAAAGATTCTTCCGGGCAGCACTGAAAATGTATTTGTATAAGTAAGGTTTTTTTGAAAGGCAAATACATACAAGATTATATTTTCAGTGGCAACAAAAGGCTGTAAATAAGCAGCTACTGAAAGAACTATGTGTTTTAAGCACACAAGCACCTCTGAAATAATTAACCACATAAACTAGTTGATTGTTGAGTCATTAATACATCAGTTCAAAAAAATAAACTCACCTTTACAGCAGCGCGGCACATGTCTGCCACCATGCGACCTGCTACTCTTGTTTCAAATATATGTGAAGTAGAAAAATTAAAAACCTTCTGAAGGGCCACCTGTTATGATACGAAAATGTCTAATGAGCATTTTTTAAGAAAATTAAACATCTTATAGAACATAAAAGAAAATGATAAATATATTTAGACAATTCCAAAAATAAGCAAATAGGCAATTTTTAACCGTCTGATTTTATAAGAATTTGTTTAATGATGTTACATTCATGTCTAAGAACAATCTTTGCCCACGATCCTAACTTGAACGGAACACTTGAGGTACTGGCTGGATGTGGTGGCTCACACCTGTAATTTTAGCACTTTGGGAGGCCGAGGTAGGAGGATCACTCGACATCAGGAGCTCAAGACCAGCTTGGCCAACATGGCGAAACCCTGTCTCCACTAAAAATGCGAAAATTGACCAGGCATGGTGGTGCGTGCCTGTAGTCCCAGCTGCTTGGGAGGCTGAGGCATGAGAATTGCTTGAACCCGGGAGGTGGAGGTTGCAGTGAGCGGAGATCGTGACACTGCACTCCAGCCCGGGTGACAGAGTGGGAAAAAAAAATTGAAGTACAAGATTTTACTTGTGACAGAAACCCTACACATAAAATTATACCTGGTGGAAGCAAATGCAATTTAATTATCTTTCTGGCTAACTGAATATAACAAAGGGAATTTTTTGGAATACCTAATATAATTTGTCATCCTGACAACTACAAACTAGACATCTATCCTTACCCTAAAAGACTTGAAGCAGTCTGTTTATTTTACAATCATGTCACAAAACTTTAATTTACTTGCTCAATGGAAGAATGAGTTCTACGCCTGGGTTAACAATACTGAAAAGTATAAACAACTCTTTTTGTTTAAACAAGAGATGATTTGTGTTCATTTCTTTATACTAACATAATCATAGTATTTATTTTACCCAGCTATAAGGCAGTTTGGCTTTTAGGATTAACATATTTAAGTGATAATTACAGACGATGGGAGAAGAAACAGAAATGAAAATAAAGTGCAGTCTTAAAGGCTACAGATAATAGGTACCACATTACAGATAATAGGTACCAACCAATATTGAATAAGTGAATACTTACTGAATGTCTTATGAAGATAACTACTTCTAATCCATCAGTTAGTCTTAGGATTTAATTTCTATCATGGGAGTGATGTCATAAGCGATTTCTAAAACTCAGCTGAGTAATTGCTTTTAATTGTAAAATTAAAAAATTCAGTTGTTTCCTTTTTTTATTTGTTATACTTCAAGTTCTAGGGTACATGTGCACAACATGCAGGTTTGTTACATATGTATACATGTGCCATGTTCCTGTGCTGCACCCATTAACTCGTCATTTACATTAGGTATCTCTCCTAATGCTACCCCCACCCCCTCCCCAGTTGTTTCTTGTTGTTCATGGTAGTCATGTTCTATAAATTTGCTGTGACCACTGAACTAGCAAATACTGAACCATTGCTCCCAGGAGAAACACAGGATTATGTTCCTGTGAACCTATGGTGACAACATTTTCATCAACTGATCAATACATAATCCTAAGTGTGTTTCTGTTTACAGACAACCTATTTAATACATATTGTTGATTCATTAACATTTAATCTGCAGTCAACAGCAACATAACTCATGCCTGTTGACGCTTACCTAGCACAGTGTTTTTTCCATTAGGCACAGCACAACTCTCTTATGCTTAGGAACCCTCAACCCCTTTAAACACTAAACTCTTGGGAGCCATTTTTGACATTTTTATTTTTTAATTTTTTAATTTTAAATTTTACTTCTTTTTTGAGACAGAGTCTGGCTCTGTCACCCAGGCTGGAGTGCAGTGGCGCAATCTCGGCTCACTGCAAGCTCCGCCTCCCGGGTTCACGCCATTCTCCTGCCTCAGCCTCTCCGAGTAGGGACTACAGGAGCCCGCCACCACGCCCAGC